>NC_088863.1:934224-1234224 GCF_032884065.1 Artemia franciscana
ACATCTTTTCTTGGAGGAATATGTCATGGGGGAAGAGAAGCTCAATGAAAAGGTCGCAGGATTTTCTAGCATTACTATAAAAAAAAAACAATGAAAAAATAAACATGAAAAAGTTTTTTCAATTGAAAGTAAGGAGTAGCATTAAAACTTAAAACGAACAGAGATTATTAAGCATATGAGGGGTTCTAAAAATACTTTAGCATAAAGAGCGAGGTATTTAGGAGGAGATTAATACATCGCTCTTCGTGCTAAAGTATTTTTAGTAATTTCAACTACTTATTCTACAGCCTTTCTGATTCAGGGGTCATTCTTAAAGAATTGGGACAAAACTTAAGATTAAGACAAAACTTAATATCCCTTGCTATTTACGCTAAAGTTTTTAATTGTTTTAAAAAGTAGAATTGTGGCAAAGAGTCAAACTTTAGCGTAAAGAGCGAGGGATTGCGGAGGGGACAACGCATTTCATATACGGAGTAATTTCTGTTCGTTTTAAGTTTTAATGTGGCTCCTTACTTTCAGTTAAAAAAACTAGTTTTTTTTTTATTTTTTCCAAATAAGGATGTCTTTCCTGTAGCTGGAATTCTAACACTGCTGGTGTCAGCACGAGTGGTTGACACAAATGGCAAAAACACTTTGGGATGTACATTTTGGTACATAAAATATCATTAATATAACTTTTTTTTAAGTTGGACCCAGGGTAGGCCCTTTTGGAATCCCAGTTTCAACCTCAAAGTCATTTAGATGTTTCACGCCACCGAAAATCTTTCTGTTGAAAAGATAAACATGAAACTAAGAGGGAGGGGTTCCTCGCACTCCATTGTGGCTCAGTTTTCCAATAAGAATATCATGTTGTAAGGAGTAACTAGAATAAAAACAGGATCTAAGGCCGAGTGAATCAAACAGTTCGTGGTAACGAACTGTAGTAAGGAGCGACCCGGCCCAATAGTAACCGAAACTCAAAAAAATGGAATGTTGATACCAAGAGCTACATCAAAAAAATTGCATTTTAATGCTGATTTTAAATATATAACTTTCATCAAAATTAGTTTTACCTATCAAAAGTTACGAGGCTGAGAAAATTTGCCTCATTTTAGAAAATAGGGGAAAACACCCCCTAAAAGTCACACCATCAGATTCAGCGTATCAGAAAACCTTATTCCAGAAGTTTCAAGATCCTATCTACAAAAATGTGGAATTTCGCATTTTTTGCCAGAAGACAAATCACGGATGCGTGTTTATTTGTTTTTTTGTCTTTTGTTTGTTTTTTTTCCCCAGGGGTGACCGTATCGACCCATTGGTCCTAGAATGTCACGAGAGGGCTAATTCTAACGGAAAATAAAAGTTTTAGTGCCCTTTTTAAGTGACCAAAAAATCGGAGGGCACCTAGGCCCCCTCTCAAGCTCATTTTTTCACCAAAGTCACCAGTTCAAAATTCTGAGATAGCAATTTTATTTACCTTAGTCGACAAACCTAATAGCTAGGTTTTTGGGGATAACTTACTCCCCCGCAGTCCCCGTGGGAGGGGTTGCAAGTTACAAACTTTTACCTGTGTTTACATGTAGTAATGGTTACTGGGAAGTGTACGGACGTTTTAAGGGGGATTTTTTTGGTTTGGGAGGGAGATTTGAGGGGGGGGGGGGGTTACGTGGGAGGATCTTTCCATCGAAAATTTTGTCATGGGGGAAGAAACTTTCAATGAAGGGGGCCCAGAATGTTTAGCATTATTAAAAAAAAACAATGAAAAAATAAATATGAAAAGTTTTTTTCTACTGAAAGTGAGGAGCAGCATTAAAACTTAAAACTAGCAGAAATTATTGCGCATATGAGGGGTTTACCTCCTCGTAATACCTTGCTCTTTACGCTCAAGTATTTTTAGTAACCTCAACTATTTATTCTACGGCCTTTGTGATTCAAGGGTCATTCTTAAGGAATAGGCACATAATTTAAGCTTTAGTGTAAAGAGCGAGGTATTGACGAGCGGTTAAATCCCTCATATACACAATAAAAACCTACGAATATAGAAGTTCGTTACGTAGGTTAATTCGTAAATTACGTCTATTTTTTACTAATGAAAATGTTCGTAAAAAAATTAAAAGTTCAAGTTGCCTTTTTAAGTAATCAAAAAACTGGAGGGCAACTAGGCTTCCTCCCTCTCTCCTTTTTTCTCAAAACCTTCCAATTAAAACTATGAGAAAGCCATTTAGCCAAAAAAAAGATTAATATGCAATTTCGTTTTAATTATTTATGTACGGAGAGCCAAGATCAAAACATGCATTAATTAAAAAACGTCCAGAAATTAAATAAAAAACACAAGTTTTTTTAAATGAAAGTAAGGAGCGACATTAAAACTTAAAATGAACAGAAATTACTCCGTATATGAAAGGGGCTTTTCCTCCTCAACGCCCCGCTCTTTACGCTTAAGTTTTTTACTGTTTTAAGAAGTAGAGTTAAGAGAAAGAGCCAAACTTAAGCGTAAAGAGCGGGGCGTTGAGGAGGAAAAGCCCCTTTAATACGGAGCAATTTTTGTTCGTTTTAAGTTTTAATGTCGCTCCTTACTTTCATTTAAAAAACTTGTTTTTTTATTTAATAAAACTAAATAACGATGCGCTTGCGTGCTAAATTAAATGACAGGCACAAAACCTAGGCTGAAATTCATGAAGGAACTATTATGCATTAAGAAATTTATTGAGTCTTGATAGCATGGCCGTCACAAAGCCTTGCTGAATACGCACAGGAGATAGATCGGTCTGTAATTATTTGAATGATTACTTTTTACATTACCTTTAAAAAGAACTATTACCCTTGCACTTTATCCGTGAAAATATCAATATCAAAAGAAGCTAGAACACACTCAGTTAAGGGTGACAGAATTCATTGACTTGACGTAAAAAGCCTCCCCCCCCAAAAAAAAGTCGAAATCCAATGCTACGTCGTTCCACTACCGATAAAAGTGTGTTTCAAAAATATAAGAGAAAGTTTTTTGCCTTCTTATTTGAAGACAAACAACGAAAGAATCAGTTTCATTTTTGTTGTCCTTATGTTCATTTTTTGAAACTTGGGGTCTTTTAATGCTCCCACCTGGTTATGGACAATCAGCCAGAGGAAAAGACGATCTAGAATTCACTTGCTCTGTAATTTATTCGTCAACGTAATAGCTTTGTCTTGAATTTCCCATACTGGCAAATTTCTAATTAAGAATAGATTTAGTAAATATTAGTCAACAGTGATGTAAATAAATCCATTGTAAAATACAATTCAGAGAATATCACTTTTAATGTAGCTATTTTAACACTTGATTTATTCAATTTTGTTTCTAAACTATTTTTACAAATGCCCTAATATCTTCAACTATTGATTTGTGTTGAGAAGTCCCCTTGCATACGTATCTTTCCAAATTTGTGTCGCTCGCAATAGATGTGATGATGATAAAGCAGGAACTTGTTAAGTTCCACGGAGAAATGGGTAAGATACTAGTCTTTCTTTTTCTCTACTCTTCTTCAAGTAGCTCCTTGCACTTGAGACACTTGCTTTGCTTTTTCGGATGATCACGGTTCCCATAATTGCTTTTAAAAGGATCACATGTCAAGAATTTATTAGTTCAGTAAAAGACACATCTACTCAAACGTGGCGTCTCACGAGGCTGTAAGTTCACAAGGAATAGAATTAAGGAGAGGACTAGATACTTATATAATGAGGAATGTCAATTAGCTATAAATATAATTTTCTAGCTAATCTACTGTTGATATTCATAATTCTGGTTAGAATCAACGGCTAAAGTCCAAAAAAGAAAGGGATATTCTCCCAGTAAAAAATTAAGTGGGTATAAAAAAGATGATTATTAGAAGATGAACAACTTAAAGTTTGATTTTAATCTTTTACATATTCTTATGTAAAACGAAAGCTTAAGTTCTTACTATAAGGTGAAAGAAAATTATGGTGAAGAGTTATATTTTAAATTAGGGATTCCAAAAGAATCCCTGAGGTCTTGGATGCAGGTGCGATCAAACTGTCTCCCTCTTTATAGTGTTTGGAAAAATAGGTGTCACCCGGAAATGCGGTATACTTGTCCGATTTGCGGTGATCTTGATGGGCTGGACCATTTTCTTTTCAGGTGTCAGGGGCGAAATGAGCTAAGAGGGAGCTTTCTTGGTGTGGGTGGTCGTGAGCCCCTTCTTGGAATTTTGAAGTCGACGTCGAAAATAAATATAGTAGCAGTGGGAAATTTTGTCCGGAAGGGACTTATTGTTCGAAAGTCGAGTGTTACATGATTTAGTTCGTTTTTTGTTGTATATGTAAGTATACGGCCTCAAAAATGGCTTTAAATAGACTCATTCATTCATTCATTCATTATTCTACTTTAGATGAATTATTTTATTTTCACTTATTTTGTTTGATTTAAATCGACTATTGGTTTCGCTCACCATTAGAACTGGTAAAATACTGCTCTTTGTCTTTCTTTGTTACTAGGCCCCTCCTCTTGAGATGGATGTTTTCTTTTTTGGAGATCATGGTTCTTCTACAAGGATCGCTTGTCAAACATTTATTAGATCATTACAAGACGTATTTATGGAACGTGGCTTTTGACGAGACTGAAAGTAAAGACATATAAAAATCCAGGAGGAGATCAAAGGCTTAAATATTGAGGAAGGTAGAAGTAGTTAGAAAGCTAGAAAGTCTAGCTAGGTAACTCAGCTAGATATTTAACTTTCAAGCCAATTTTCTTGTATTTCTGATAATTCAAGCTAGAAATGCCGCACCAAGTCAAAACAAGAGAAGAAATATTCCCATAGTACCAAAAAGGGGTCTTAAAAAAAGAAAATGCTATTATTATTAGAAAACAAAATTTCTCTTTTTAATTTCATTTAATTTAAAATAGTTTAAAATATTTTGTTTAACTTATTTAACGTAAAATAAGCATTCATTTAGTTTGATATAGAAAATAGTTTATTATTCTTTTTCATATCTTTACTGATTAGCTCTCTTGACTTGAGGCTCATGTCTTACTGTTGAAAATTAAGATGGAGATCAGAGGCAGCAATCCTAGCTAGAACTCATCCGCCAGGTAACAAAAAAAGATAGGGCATGTCACCCCAGTGCCAGAGTAAGGGGTCCAAAAAGGAAATGGTAATTTTTAGCAGACATATAACCAACAAGAGCTAAGAGCTCATATGGCACTTGTGACGAGGCGAGAAGAGCTAAGAGCCAAGAGATCATATGGTATGAGCTCTAACAAAATTCTATGGATCAATAGATTGATTTAAAAAGGAAAATAAGAGGCTTAATGCAGGTCAGGATATAAAATAAGAGCTCTGAGTCACGATGTCCTTCTAAATATCAAAATTCATTAAGATACGATCACCCACTCGTAAGTTATAAATACCTAATTTTTTCTAATTTTTCCTCTCCCTTTAGCCCCCCAGATGGTCGAATCTGGGAAAACGACTTTATCAAGTCAAATTGTCCAGCTCCCTGATACGCCTATCAATTTTCATCGTCCTACTACGTCCAGAAGCACCAAATTCGCCAAATCACTGAACCCCTCCCCCCAACTCCCCCAAAGAGAGCGAATCAAGTACGATTCTGTCAATCACGTATCAAGGACATTTGTTTATTCTATCAACCAAGCTTCATCCCGATTCCTAAACTCAAAGTGTTTATCCAAGATTTCCCCCTACAACTCCCCCCAATGTCAAACGATCTGGTCGGAATTTGAAATAAGAGCTCTGAGACATGAATTCTTTCTAAAAATCAAATTTCATTAAGATCCCATCATCTATTCGTAAGATAAAAATACCCCAATTTTCACGTTTTCGAAGAATTCCGGTTTCCCCCTCCAACTCCCCCCAACGTCACAGGATCTGGTCGGAATTTAAAATAAGAACTTTAAAGCACAAGATCCTTCTAAATATCAAATTTCATTAAGATCTGGTCACCCTTTCGTAAGTTACAAATACCTCAATTTTCAAAATTACCCCCCACCCCTCCAATTCCACCAAAGAGAGCAGATCCAGTCCGGTTATGTCAGTCACGTATCTTAGACAGGTTTTTATTCTTCCCATCCGGTTTCATTCTGATCTCACCGCTTTAAGTATTTTCTAAGATTTCCGGCCCCACCCAACTGCCACCCCCCCCCCCCCAATTACGCTTGAGATTTAAAATAAGAGATCTGAGTTACGAGGTCCTTCAAAATATGAAGTTTCATGAAGATCCGATCACTCCTTTGTAAGTTAAAAATGCGTCATTTTTTCTTATTTTTCAGAATTAACCCCCCCCCCCCAATAGATCAGATCTGTTCCAATTACGTAAATCACGTATGTAAGACTTCTGCTTATTTTTCCCACCAAGTTTCATCCCGATCCCTCCAATCTAAGCGTTTTCCCTGATTTTAGGTTCCCCCACCCCATACTTCCCCCAACGTCACCAAATCCATTCAGGATTTAAAATAAGAGCTTTGAGACACGATATCCTTCTAAATATCAAATTTCATTGAGATCTGATAACCCGTTCGTAAGTTAAAAATACCTCATTTTTTCAAATTTTTCAGAATTAACCCCTCCCCCAACTACCCCAAAGAGAGCGGATCCGTTCCGGTTATGTCAATCATGTATCTAGGAGTCGTGATTATTTTTTCCACCAAGTTTCATCCCGATCTCCCCACTCTAAGTGTTTTTCAAGTTTTAGATTTCCCCCTCCCAACCCCCCCCCCAATGTCACCAGATCTGGTCGGGTTTAAAATAAGAGCTCTGAGCCACGACATACTTCTAAATATCAAATTTCATTGAGATCTGATCACCTGTTTGTAAGTTAAAAATACTTCATTTTTTCTATTTTTTCAGAAATAAACCCCCCCCCCCAACTATGCCAAATAGAGCGGATCCGTTCCGTTTATGTCAATCATGTATCACTTGTGTTTATTTTTCCCACCAAGTTTCATCCTGATCCCTCCCACTCTAAGTGTTTTCCAAGTTTTAGGTTTCCCCCTCCCAACTCCCCCCCCCCAATGTCACCAGATTTAAAATAAGATTTAAAAAAAATAACGGTCGGGATTTAAAATAAGAGCTCTAAGACACGATATCCTTCTAAACATCAGATTTCATTGAGATCCGATCACCCGTTCGTAAGTTAAAAATACCTCATTTTTTCAAATTTTTCAGAATTACCCCCCCCCCCCCAACTACCCCAAAGAGAGCGGATCCGTTCCGATTATGTCAATCATGTATCTGGAACTTGTGCTTATTTTTCCCATCAAGTTTCATCCCGATCCCTCCACTCTAAGTGTTTTCCAAGATTTTAGGTTTCCCCCCCCTCCAACTCCCCCCAATGTCATCAGATCCGGTCGGGATTTAAAATAAGAGCTCTGAGACACAATATCATTCCAAACATAAAATTTCATTAAGATCCCATTTCCCATTCATAAGTTAAAATACTTCATTTTTTCTATTTTTTCCCAATTAACCGGCCCCCCACTCCCCCCCCCCCCCAGATGGTCAAATTGGAAAAACGACCGACAGACCGATTCTGTCGGTCCTATTTCTAATTTAAGCTGGTCCCGTCCCTGATACGTCTGCCAAATTTCATCGTCCTAGCTTACCTGGAAGTGCCTAAAGTAGCAAAACCGGGACCGACAGACAGACAGACAGACCGCCAGACCGACAGACAGACCGACAGAATTGGCGATTGCTATTTGTCACTTGGTTAATAGCAAGTGCCAAAAAAACTGACCAAAACTTTCTTTTTTGAAACTTGCCACCTTTCATTTCTCATTTCTACTGTTTTAGCCAGCTGACTAAAAATGATTTCAATTCACTGACAATAAAGTCTTTTTATCAGCCCCTTTGAACAAACTTCTTATTCCCATTCTGACAATTTCTGGATTCGCCTATGGCTATTTAACTTAACTAACATAAACAGTAACAACAACTACTAATTGTTACTTATCTTATTTATTTTAGTTCATTTCATAATTTTAAATTATTTAGTCTATTTAAAACAACTCTTTGTTTTGTTCAGTGAAGAACAGGGTAAAGTACCTCTCTTTCTCTCCTTTACTGAACTTTACTCATTTCCCCTTAAATACTTAACTCTTTCCCTCCATTTGATACACATGTTTTGTTTTACTGATGATCGCGGTTCGAATAATTGCTTCAAAAAGAATCGCATGTCAAGCATTTATTAGTTCATCAAAAGAAATATTTATGAAAACGTGACTTTTCACGAGGCTGTAAGTAACAAGCTATAAAGTTAAGGAGTAGATCACATGGTTGTGTAACTAAATAAAAAAGCACCTTTTTCAGCTAAAAGTAAAGAGCAACGTTAAAACTTAAGACGAACTGAAATTACTCCGTCTAATGGGGGTGAGCTCCCTCCTCAATACCTCGCTCTTCATGGTAAGTCTTTTTATTTCTGTGAAAAAGCTTCTTATTCCATTTAAACGACGCCTGCATTTCATGAGTCGTTCTTAAAGAATTGGTACAAAAGGATAAATTAAGCGGGAAAGTGTTAAAACTGTTAGGGGCAACCCCTCCCACATAAGGAATAATTTCTGTTCGTTAAGTTTTAACGTTGCTCCTTGCTTTTCAGTTGGAAAAACTTGTTTTTAATTGATTAAGTAAAAAAAGGCACTTTTTTCAGCTGAGAATAAGAAGCTACATTAAAATTCGAAACAAACAGAAATTATCTCGTATATGAAGGGATTGCTCCTCTCCTCAATACTTCGCTCTGTACGCTAAAGTTTTTAGAATTAAAAAAACAACTTTCTATCACAGGCTGTACAATAGCAATGCTTAAGTAAAGAGCGATGTAGGCATAATACATTTTTTTTTCTTTTTAGACCGGGGCACTTCGCATAGAAGGAGTTGTCGTAGAAACCTCAAAAGAGGCTCATTCGATCATAAATTGAAACGGATAGTGCTGTTTTTAATAGCCGAAAGTGATTGGTGGGCAACCAACCCCGAAACTACGCCCATCATTTCCCCAAACACATCCAATCAAAATTCTAAGATATTCAGAGGGGGCTCACTAGATTAGGAATCAGAAGCTCTGGTAGCCTTTGTAAGAGTCATGTAGATCGGAGGCCAGATATCACCCCCCCCCCCACACACATCATATTTTACCCAATGCATCTGACTAAAACTTTGAGATGGCTTTTTGTTCAAAAAATAGTCCAAAGGTCACATAACAAGGCCTTTAGAGCTGACACAACCCCCCAGAGTCCTGGGGCAAGGGTTTTAAGTTATACCCCTGAGGCATATAAAATTTTCATAGAAGGAGTGGTCTTGTGAAATTTAGAGAAAGCTCATTTGACAGAAAATGTATTGTTCTAATTCCCTTTTAAGAGTTAAACGTGATGAAGGACAAGTCCCCCTCACCTCAATTCCCCAAACGCATCTGATCGAAATTTTGAGAAAACATTTTTGTTCATAATAATCCAAGGAGCATATAGTAATGTTTTCAGGGCGAAAATAAATCTCCCAAAGCCGTAGGGCAAGTTTTGATTTGTGTCCCGGTGGATATAAGGTTTTTATGGAACGAGTATAGACTTCGGACTGATGAGGGTTTATTTGATTGGAAGTCGGAAGTTCTAGTGCCCTTTTAAAAAGTCAATAGTAAATGGAGGGTAACCATCCTCCCACCCTAGCCTATCATTCCTCAAGACACATCCGATCAAAATTTTAAGATAGCTATTTTGTTCAGCATTGTCAAAAGATCCAGTAATTATTTCTTTTGGGATGTTAACCTCCCCAGAGTCCTCAGGGCAATTCGTTAATTGTTTACATATTGTATATGCCATTGAGAAAGGAATGTATATTCACTTACAATCACAGATAAAAGTAAGGCCTACCACTGGAATCTCCATAGTCGAAAATCCTCATACCGGTGTTTCAAACCCCTCACTCCCCTTCCCAGTTACCTTTGCAAGTGGAGAGTAAAAAAAAATTAAAAAAAACTACCAAGTGAAAAAAATTCATCGAATTCAATTCTGATTCGTTAATGACAGAAGCTATTTATTTTCATTTCAACACTAAAATTAATTATGAGACAAATTCTCGGAAATTATGAAAAAAAGCTTGGTGCCCGAACGAATCTTCTTTTTCTTCCTTTTTTCACTTTTCTATCTCTTTCTCTTTTTTCCTTTTTTCACTTTTTATTACTCTTTTTTCCCACAACTAGCGGTCACTGGAACATTACACCAGAACAAGGTCCCGGTAGGGACCCTGAAACCATCTGAGGTTCTCGGAATTAGTGTTTTATTACCCCACCCATAAAGGTGTGATGACTGGTTTCATGTTACATAGCATATTTCATCCGAAATTTCCAAATACAAATTTATTTATTGACTATTCAAACCTGCTTGCCATCACAATAATTACCACCGTCACACTAATCTTTTAGAATTTTTTTTTCAGCCAAAATTTTTGAGCCTGTAAGACTTGGTTTCATCCCTATACCTCTCAATTGTTCTTCAATTTCTTTCTGACTTGTGTGTATTCCTAGACTAGAGACTACATCCTATTAAATTTCAAATCAGACAAGAGTAAAACGTTTTTCTAATCTTAGAGCTGAGGCCCCAACTTAGCGACCATCCCACCTCCTCATTGACACATTAAAAAAATATTGGTAATATTTTATCAAGTATGGGGTAAGAAATCAAGCTTTAGTTATTTAGAGGGAACTGGATAAGTTCCTATTTAATAGAGCAACTACTGACCTTGCCATGCATGAAAAGATACGCTCGAACAGCATCCTGAAAGAGAAGCATTTTCATTGGCTGCCAATAACGGAAATTAGTTGCAATCGCGGCTCTGCCGGTTCTTTGTTTTTGGTCCAATTTAGTTTAGCTTGCCAAAATGGGTAATATAAGTTAAAAACTCCGAACAAAGCAAGAAACCTATTTTGAGCTTCTAATCAACACTATTTAAAACTTATTTTTAGGCCTCGGGTGGAGTTCAGCGAAATAAAGCTTAACTTAATATGGTTGAGTTTTATAAGAGTTAATTTAAAAGATGATTGGGTCAAACGTAGGACCAGTTGAATGAGGGTTTTGTTAAATGGGGTGAATTTGTAGGGGGGGGGCTCAGTCGAACAATAGCTTACTTAAATGAGGTTGTGTTGCACCTGGACTGAGTTGGTCGGAGTCTATTTAAACGCAGGTTCAGTTACATGATGGTTCATTTAAATGAAATTGGGGTGCACAGAAGCTCAGTTATATGGGGTCAGTTAGACCCGCATCCATTTTTTGCAGTGGATAAGGTCATTTCTACACTATAATTACTTTTTCTTGCTCTTTAAATGCATTTGATTGTGAGGTCATTCAAATAAAAACAAATTGCTAATGGAGGATATAAAGTAAGGTAAGTCAAATGGTGTAAGTCCTGCCCATAACTAACCAAAATATTGCCATACCCCACTGGTAGGGCATGTGCCTCATGCTGGGAATCACGATTGTTAGAGTACCAAGGGCATTAAAATGAAATCTGATTATTTGAGTCTGATTAGTGGGAAACACTTTGTACAGTAGCTGATATTAAATAAATTAAAAAAATGGGTAAGAATTGGCAACAAACGAGGTAAGTCACATCAAGGAGCTTGATATAAGTTACATAAGGTTCAAGGGGCCTGAGAAAGTATAGCTTTCCTTTGAAGATTTGATAATCTTTCGTACGTCGACAGAATATTTTAATTCTTAGGAATGGTTAGCATTGTCATGTTTATCCAATTAGTTTTGTGATTTATTGTCCTAGTTCAATAGTGTCCTAGTGGCCTAGCTGACGAGAATATGCCACTGTCAAAAAACTTCACAATTTCAAAAAATCCATGAAAGTTATATGAAATTAGCGAATCTCAAGTAGGAATAGGCGTAAGACAGTCCTTGAGGACAAGAAATGTTTTTTATTTTGATTTCTTTGATGTGTAGGAATTTTTAAACCAAATTCACTGGTGTAGAAACCAAAACGTTTAATTAAGAAACTAAATTGATAATCAAGTTATTGATTGATGGTTTGTTCAACTATTTCTTTTTCTTCCTTGAAAAATGCTTTGTTTAATATGTTCCTATTGTTTTCCTTTAAAAGTTATTGTCGTTCTAAGAAAATACTAATGGTTCTAGTAAAAAAAAAGGGAAAAATACATCAAAACTATAATTCGATTTAAGATACCAGTGATAAAAAATGATAGAGATATTTTATAAACTCATTAGAATATTTTTGGTGCTGTTTTGTTGTTGGGGATATTTTCTGTTTTATAATTTTCCTTTACCACACTAAAATGATAAACAATTTAACGCCCCAGAGTAGTCTGCTTTTAAGCAGTCCAATTTCCAAAAACATACAGGGCTATTTAATAAAATCTATTTGTCAGGAAACTAAAAAAAGTGAATTGAGAAACTGACTTGTTTTATTCAACGAGTTCCTTGTTTATGGTTTGTTCACCCGAGCAATTTTTCCCAGTGGAAACAATTTTTTTTTTGTTCGTCAAACTAAGCGTTTGTTGTAAAAAATACTGATATCTTTTATTGTGAAAAATGGTCTAAGAATGAAGTTTTTATGTTTTTATTAACTAAGTTTTTATGTAGTTTACCATCGGGCTAACAATTAGAATGAGCCCTCTTGCAACATTCTAGGAACACCGGGTCGATACGATCACCCCTGAGGAAAAAAAATAAAACAAAAAACAAACGAACAAATAAACAGGCATCCATGATCTGCCTTCTGGTAAAAAATACAAAAAATACAAAATTCTACATTTTTGTAGATAGGAGCTTGAAACTTCTACAATAGGGTTTTCTGATAAGCTGAATCTGATGGTGTGATTTTCGTTAAAATTCTATGACTTTTATGGGGTTTTCCCCCTATTTTCTAAAATAAGGTAAATTTTTTAGGCTCATAACTTTTGATGGGTAGAACTAAACTTGGTGTAACTTATATATTTAAAATCAACATTAAAATACAATTCTTTTTATGTATCTATTGGTATCAAAACTCCGTTTTTTAGAGTTTTGGTTACTATTGAGCCGAGTCGCTCCTTACTACAGTTCTTTACCACAAACTGTTTGAAAATGGTCTAAGAATGAAGTCTTAACTAGCTTTTCATGTAGTCAGGAAACTAAAAAAGTGAATTGAGAAACTGACTTGTTTTATTCAACGAGTTCCTTGTTTTGGTTTGTTCACCCAAGCAATTTTTCCTAGTAGAAACATTTTCTTTTTGTTCGTCAAACCAATCGTTTGTTGTAAAAATATTGATAGCTTTTATTGTGAAAATTGGTCTAAGAATGAATTCTTAACTAGCTTTCATGTAGTTTACCATCGGACTAACGCCAGCAATTTCCTACTAGCAATATTTTGCTGCGAGAAAAGATTTAATTTAGAAGTTGTCATCTTGCCTTGAAATTAATTTTTTTTCACTTCAAATCTAAAACGGAAAAGTGTTTAGGTAAACTTGTAGCTGACTCTGGTCAATCACACAGGAGTCGATGACCTTACTTCCTAGAATTGTTTTGTAAGATAGAACTTTTAAATTTATTTCAAACTTTCATTACATTGTGCTCCAAAATTTCAAAGGAATGTCCAAAAAAATATAAAGGCTTTAACGTTTGACCACGAAGTATAACGTAAAGATATGAATAGCTGGACATACATAACAGGTGCTATAAGGGACGGGCTTTATGCTCTTTAGAGGATCACTACTATTTTTGTCGGGTGAAAAGTGAATTCCAATTGTCACGATTTATATGTGAAAGATATGCATGTGAAAAGTAGATGATCACCTAACAATAATATGTTAAGAAAACAAGAGAGAAATATATTCACCTAAGCATATTAAATAGGAAATTTATTTTCCAACCTTTTAAGAATCTCCAAATTCCAAGCAATTTAGGAAGATATACACCGTACATTTTTCTGATAACTATAAGTCAAATCCATTATTAACTCAGATCAAACAGTTCGTGGTAACGAACTGTAGTAAGGAGCGATCCGGCTCAATAGTAACCAAAACTCTAAAAAATTGAATTTTGATATCAATAGCTACATCAAAAGAATCGCATTTTAATGCTGATTTTAAATATATAAGTTTCATCAAGTTTAGTCTTAGCCATCAAAAGTTACGAGCCTGAGAAAATTTGCCTTATTTAGGAAAATAGGGGGAAACACCCCCTAAAAGTAATAGGATCTTGACGAAAATGAAACCATCAGATTCAGCGTATCAGAGAACCCTACTGTAGAAGTTTCAAGCTCCTATCTACAAAAATGTGGAATTTTGCATTTTTTGCCCGAAGACAAATCACGGGTGCGTGTTTATTTGTTTGTTTTTTTGTTTTTTGTTTTTTTTTTTCCCCAGGGGTCATCGTATCGACCAAGTGGTCCTAGAATGTCGCAAGAGGGCTCATTCTAACGGAAATGAAAAGTTCTAGTGCCCCTTTTAAGTGACCAAAAAAATTGGAGGG
Source organism: Artemia franciscana (assembly GCF_032884065.1). Taxonomy (NCBI): domain Eukaryota; kingdom Metazoa; phylum Arthropoda; class Branchiopoda; order Anostraca; family Artemiidae; genus Artemia; species Artemia franciscana. Next base: position 948,665 of record NC_088863.1, read on the forward strand.
CATCTAGGCCCCCTCCCACGCTCATTTTTTTCCCAAAGTCAACGGATCAAAATTTTGAGATAGCCATTTTGTTTAGCATAGTCGAAAATCATAATAACTATGTTTTTGGGGATGACTTACTCCCCCACAGTCCCTGGGGGAGGGGTTGCAAGTTACAAACTTCAACCAGTCTTTACATATAATAATGGTTATTGGAAAGTGTACAGACGTTTTCAGGGGGATTTTTTTGGTTTTGGGGGTAGGGTTGAGGGAGGGGGCTATGTGGGAGGATCTTTCCTTGGAGAAATATGCCATGGGGGAAAAAATTCAATGAAAAGGGCGCAGGACGAATCTGGTCACGTTAGAAAAAAACGTCAAATTAAGAGCTTAATATACAATGCTGGGTGTTCGGAGCCTCTCTATTATGGAGTATAATTTGAAAATAACACAACTATACGAGCGATAAAACATATATACCACAACCATAACTACTGCTAAGAGATAACACAACTATAAAGCGAAAACAGGTGAAAACTAACGGGAAAATAAACGAACTAAGAGGTGGAAGGGGCCCAGAGAAAAACTATAATCCTTTTTCAATTTTGAGCCTAACTTCCGCAAAGGAGTAATAATGTCAGAAGCCCCGAAATACCGAATTATTTTCTTTTCAAACAGTTCGTGGTAAGGAACTGTAGTAAGGGGCGACCCGGCTCAATAGTAAACGAAACTCTAAAAAACGGAATTTTGATGCTAAAAGATACATCAAAAGATTCGAATTTTTACGCTGATTCTAAATATTAAGTTTCAATTAATTTAGTCTTTGTTATCAAAAGTTACGAGCCTGAGAAAATTTGCCCTATTTTGGAAAAAAGGGGGAAACATCCATTAAAAGTCATAGAATCTTAACGAAAATCACACTATCGCATTCGGTATATCAGAGAACTCTATAGCAAAAATTTCAAGCTCCTATCTAAAAAATATGGAATTGTGTATTTTTTGCCAGAAGACAAATCACGGGTGCGTGTTTATTTATTTGTTTTTTTTTTTTCCCAGGGGTCATCTTATCGACCAAGTGGTCCTAGGATGTCGCGAGAGGGCTCATTCTAACGGAAATGAAAAGTTCTAGTGCCCTTTTTAAGTGACCAAAAAATTGGAGGGCAAATAGGCCCCCTCCCATGCTCATTTTTTTCCAAAAGTCAACAGATTAAAATTTTAAGATAGCCATTTTGTTCAGCATAGTCGAAAACCATAATAACTATGTCTTTGGGAATGACTTACTCCCCCACAATCCCTGAGGGAGGGGCTGCAAGTTACAAACTTTGACCAGTGTTTACATATAGTAATGGTTATTGGGAAGTGTACAGACGTTTTCATGGGGATTTTTTGGTTTGGGGGGTGGGGTTGATGGGAGAGGGCTTTGTGGGAGGATCTTTCCTTTGAGGAATATGTCACGGGGGAAGAAAAATTCAATGAAAAGGGCGCAGGATTTTCTAGCATTACTATAAAAAAAAACAATGAAAAAATAAACATGAAAACGTTTTTTCAAATGAAAGTAAGGAATAGCATTGAAATTTAAAACGAACAGAGATTATTACGCATATGAGGGGTTCTAAAAATACTTTAGCATAAAGAGCGAGGTATTTAGGAGGAGATAGATACCTCGCTCTTGATGCTAAAATATTTTTAGTGATTTCAACTATTTATTCTACGGCCTTTTTGATTCAGGGGTCATTCTTAAAGAATTGGGACAAAACTTACGATTTAGTGTAAAGAGCGAGGTATTAACGAGGGTACAAACCCCCTCGTACACATAATAAAAATATAAGAATATAAAAGTTTGTTACGTAAGTTAATTCTTAAGTTACGTATATTTTTTACTAATAAAAACGTTCGTTGAATATTAAAAGTTCTAGTAGCCTTTTTAAGTAACCGAAAAATTGGAGGGCAGCAAGGCCTCCTTCCCCACCCCTTATTTCTCAAAATCGTCAGATCAAAACTAAGAGAAAGCCATTTAGCCAAAAAAAAATTAATATACTAATTTCATTTCAATAATTTATGTGCGGAGAGCCAAAATCAAAAATGCATTAATTCAAAAACGTTCAGAAATTAAATAAAAAAAACTAGTTTTTTTAACTGAAAGTAAGGAGCGACATTAAAACTTAAAACGAACAGAAATTACTCCGTATATGAAATGGGTTGTCCCCTCCGCAGTCCCACGCTCTTTACGCTAAAGTTTTTCATTGTTTTAAAAAGTAGAATTGTGGCAAAGAGTCAAACTTTAGCGTAAAGAGCGTGGGACTGCGGAGGGGACAACCCATTTCATATACGGAGTAATTTCTGTTCGTTTTAAGTTTTAATGTCGCTCCTTACTTTCAGTTAAAAAAACTAGTTTTTTTTATTTAATATTCTACAGAGGCTACACGATTAATAAAGAATGATTCGTCAACAAGCTCTTTAACTCACAGTAATAATTTAGAAGTCAAAAATTATTTTTCCACTGGTATTTCTTGTACTTTGGCTTCAAATAATGTACCTGGTCATAGCTAATAGCCCGTTTCCTATTCCTACTGTAGCAATGATAGATGCGTAATTAACAGGTAAAGTTAGACTTTGACTATTGTCATATGATGTCTGGATTCTACCAGCTTTAAAACGAAGCCCACCAAATGCTAAGCAAATGTCATTAACCCATTATGCAAAGACAAATCTTTGTGGTCACATGTATCATCCCCGTGGACCTCCACATTCTTCCTCATTTATGGGTCATGGCTCTGCCCACCAAAATTACAAAATAAGGTCTTGCTCTCTTACATAAGATACAAAAAAGACGAACACACTCCCACAAAAATCACAGTGTTGCAAAAACATTAGATCACAATTTCGACGTTTAGTAGAAGGCAAGCACAAAGGACAAGCACCCAGTCCTTTTTCACTATTTACAAAGAATTAAATTATTTGTCTCAATATAGTTATAAATCTTAAAAATTGTAAAATAAAAGGAAATATAATGACTGCAATCCCAATGAAAAAGATTAAAAATTACAGAAATAGCTTTTTTCAGAGCTGACGCTTCATTTAAACATTTAAACACTAGTGTTACACTAAATAAATAAAATTAATTAAAAAAAGTTACTGCAAGAAATTTGAAGGAGTTTAGCTTTACAGGAAATAATTGCCCCTCCCCCCCCCTCTTATGAAAAATAAACAAAAAAACAAAAAACGTTTCACTCCACAAACAGCAAAAAAGTGGGCGAATACAAAATCGTCCCCTTTTCGCCCCGTGGCCCCAACGGACATCGGATTAAAATTTCAAAATAGGATTTTAGACCAATTTCTTCCAGGAGGATAAGTATATATAAGAGGACGGTGCAGTCCCAGATGCAAGGGAATCAAATTATAAAAGCTGTTTTTTAAGAACAGGTGCCACTAAAGTACATTTAAGTATAAAAAAACATATACATGTGTTTTACTTGTTGAAGTGACAATTACCTAAATTTTCTTAGTCTCTACAATTTTGGAACCTGATGTGGACCTTAAAACCCTCCTCCTTTCCAATTTATACATTTATACAGCTACTCCTACCGCAACTTACCTTACTGCAATGACTACTAACATAACTCCTCCTGTCACGATTATGGCTCCTACTTCTACTATCTCTATTGCTCTAATCACAACTCGGGCTGCCACCCCAACAATTTTTTCTACTGTTTTTATTACCATGACTATTAATGACATACCGTTACTGATGAATCCACCATTAACGTGTCTAATACTATCACGACTACTATTACTACAAAAATTACTATAAAACAGCTCGTGGTAACGAGCTGTAAGTAAGTAAGGAGCAGTGGGGTTTAATAGTAACCGAATCTCTAAGAAAGAAAGTTTTAATAAAAATAGATACGTTAAAAGATTTTAAATTTAAATGCTTATTCAGAATATGAAAAATATACAAATTTTAATGCTAATCCATCAAAAGTTATGAGCCCTAGAAAATTTGCCCAAATTTGGAAAAAGGGGGAAACACCCTATAAATATCAAGTGATCTAAATGAAAATAACTCCATCGGATTCGGCCAGAGATTCGGCGTAATAACACCATAAAATAATAAAACACCATAATAAACACCATAAAGTAAACACCATAAATAAACACTATAAAATAAACACCATAATAACACAATAAAATAACACCAGAGAGCCCTGCTGCAAAGGTTTCAAGCTCCTATGTACGAAAAGGTAGAATTTTGCATTTTTTGCCAGAAGAAAGATCTCGGATGTGTCTCTTTATTTTTTATTGTTTTTTTTTACCAAGGGGGATCATACCAAACCATTGATCGTAGAAAATCGGGAGAGGGCTCTCTTGATCGGAATTCAAATGTTCTTGTGTTTTTTTAAGTGACCAAAAATATTGGAGGGCCGCCAGCGCCTCTCATGTTCATTTTTCCCCAAAGTCACCCGATCAAAATTTTGAGATAGTTATTTTGTTCATCATAGAAGAAACAATCTAATAACTATTTCTTTTAGGATGACTTGATCCTACATAGTACCCGGAGGAAGAGCTGAAAGTTATGAACTTTGCCCATTGATTAGATAAAGTATTGGATATTAGGAAATTTAAGGATGTTTTCGGGCGGGATTTTCTGGGGTAGCGGGTCGGGGGGATGTGTGGGAGAATCTTTTTAAGAAGCAACTTTTCATGGAGGGAAAGAATACTTCGTAGAGTAGAAGCTGGATTTCCAAGGAATATCTAAACAAAAACAGAAATTAAATAAAACCAAGTTTTTTCAAATGAAAGTAAGGAGCAACATTAAAACTTTAAACGGACAGAAATTATTACGTATATGGTGGGGGCTGCCCTCTCGTCAATATTTGGCTCTTTACCCCAAGCTTTTGGTGGTTATTTTAAAAGAGCTACTTATCATAAGGCAGGGCAAGAGCGCTGCCTAAGTAAAGAGCAATGTTGGTACAGGGTATTATTTTTTTTTAATTCTTTTCTTAGACCAGGGCACTTCATATCGAAGAAAATGTCGCAGAAACTTCAAAAAGGGCTCGTTTGATTGAAAATTAAAAGAGATAGGTCTTTTTTTAATAGAAGAAACTGATTGGAGGGTAACTGACCCCCTCCCATATCTGTCATTTCCCCAAACATATCTAATACAAATTTTTAGATAGTTATTCCGTTCAACCTAGTTAAAAGGTCTGTAAATTATGACTTTGAGGATGACAACACCCCCCCCCCACAGCCCTTAGAGCAAGGATCTTAAGTATGCCTTGGGGGCAAATAAGGCTTTTCAGAAAAGGTTACCATAGGGACTTTGGAGGGGGCCCATTGGATTGGTAATCAGAATTTGTAATGCACTTCTTAAGATTCAAAGTTATAGGGGGGCAGATGACCCCCCCCCCACACCTCATATTTTCCCGAAATGCATCTGATAGAAATTTTGAGATGGTAATTTGTTCTCTTTGAATCTTCAAAATGGCTCATTATATTCGAAATTAAAAGGGTTAGTGTCCTTTTTAATAGTAAAAAGTGATTGGAGGGTAATAAGCCCTGCCCCCCAGCGTCCATCAATTCCCAAAACACTTCTAATTAAAAAGTTTGAGATAGCTATTTTGTCTAGCGTTGTTGAAAGGTCTGAAAAATTTGTTTAGCGTAATTGAAAGATCTTTGAGTAGTTCAGCCCACTCCCCCCTAAGGCCCCTCAGCGCAAGGGTTGTAAGTTATGACCCGAGAGTATATAAGGTCTTATGGAAATATTGGCTTATGGAAACTCTGGAATAGATTGATTTGACTGGAAATAATATGTTCTAGTGCCCTTTTTATGAGTCACTGTGATCGGAGACTAATCACCATACCCTACATCTTATTTTCCGCAAATACATACAGAAGAAATTTTGAGATAGCCATTTGTTCAAAAATTTTCGAAAGATCGTATAATAGGGTCTTTGGCGTTGACAGAGTCCCCCAGAGTCTGGAGTTGAGGATTGTAAGCTATGCCCCAAGGCATAGGATTGTAATTTATGCCCCAGGGTATATAGGACCCTTGTAGAACGGTTGTTCGTATGAGCTTTAAATTGGACGGAGCTCATTTGATTTGAAGTCGGAAGTTTTAGTGCCCTTTTTAGAATCAAAAGTAAATGGAGAGTAATCAGCCCCCCAATTCTATCATTCCCAAAACATAACAGATCAAAACTTTAAAAGATTCATTTGTTCAGCCTTGTTCAAGGGTCCAGCAATTATGTCTTCGGGGATGTCAACCTTCTCACAGTCTTTTGGACGAGGGCTGTAAGCTAAGCAGTTCTTTCATTGTTATGCATAGTATTTGTTATCGAGGAAAGGTATGCATGTTTGAACTTCACTTTCCAAGAAGACAAAGAGCATTCAGGTGAGCCGTTCAGTGAATGTTGAGAGGAATGTTGAACTAAATCGAAACGCGTTATGTGTATAAGGATTGTCAAAAGTGTGTAACACATGAATAAGTGAGTGTAGTAATCGGAAATATTCAGGAAATTAAAATGGATATGATCAAAAAGACAATTTTTGCATGCTACCAACACTACTACAACTACCACCACTACTACAACTACCTAGTCTACTACTACCAGACTACTCCATTAACAATTGAGGGGAAATTTGGACTAAATCTAAAGAAGCTATGTGCATGTAAATTGTCAAAATAGCGTGTCTCAAGAGTTGATTTGGATATTAAATTGGAACTTTCAGAGAAGGCTCAAAAGGGAACATCGTCTCACCAAAAGGCAACATGTGCACACTACTTCTCATACTACTCTTACTACTTCATTTACTACTACTACTGCTACTGCTATTGCAACTACCTGTAAGGTTAAGGCCATTGAGACGAAAATTTCAAGAGGTGTATGAAGATGCAGCAAATTCGAAGCAATGGCCAATTGCATTAAATTGAAATTTTTGGGACTGACTGAAAGCGATTAATACTCACCAAAAGCCAATTTCATAATACTACTAATGATAATAGTACTACCTCTATTCAGAACTTTTACAAGTCAAATCATACCATTCTCTAAACCAACTCTAATCAAAATGGTTTAGAATTAATGCCGTGAGGTATCATAGTTAGCCTCTGTAGGCACTTCGTATGTCCTTCAGATGCTTGGAGGGAGGAGAAAACAAGAGTAAAAAGAATTATTTGGTATTCAAAGATTCGTGGCAATAAACTGTAGGTAACGAGTGACTAAGGCAAACAGTAGCCTACTCGTATAAGAAAACTCCTTAAACATGGATTTGGAAAAGAGTATACACAGCAAAAGAACATGCTTAAGTGATAATTCCTAATTACAAAGATTATTAAGTTTCAAGTTGTGGATCAAAGCTAAGAGCCTAAAAATCTAATTATTTTTTCAAAAAGCTGGGAAAGCTATCATACTAGTCAGTTCTATTCCACACGTTTCAAGCTCTCATCTAAAATAAAATAAGTGGAAATGTGTTTTTACGAGAAGAAAGATTAGGAATGCATGTTTATTTTTGCTAAATTGTTTGTTTTTTTGTGTTATTACAATGCATTTTTAATAAGCTCGTATGAACAAAACTTATCTGCCGTTTTCTAAAACCAAACTGCAGTTTTAACCCAAAGAGAGAAATATTGCTATCCATTGAAAATTCTCAGACAGCTAACCCATTTAGAACTATTGAAAAACTGTATACTGCGATTCTCAGTTGCAGAGGTAGTAATACCACATTATAATGCATTCAGTTCTTAAGTGCTAAGTATTCCATATAAAATGAGTGTAATATAAGAAAACATTTTAAAACTGTAATTAAAAAAGCTATTTTGCTTGATGTTTGGTAAAATTATGCATGATGTTATATAATTTATCTGACATGTAATCTAGTGACGATATCTCAAAGTTGTATTTTTAAACCACAATTTCCCAACTTTCTCTGACATTCAGGTGAATATAGACGAAAGTCTTCGAAGGAAGGGGAAAAGGTAAAAATTAATCTCTTATTTTGTTTTGACTAAGCATAAATATATGTGCTACGGGGTGGTAGCTCCCTTTATGTTGCGGATTTTTTTTTTACATAAAGATTAAATTCATGTGCTTCTCAGAAGAGGGGAATAAATCAATTCTACGAGCCCTTTTTATTGATGTCTAAATAAAATTATTGTGTTTTATGTACATTTTTTAAGATATTGAACAATCGTGTGGCAACAAACTGCAAGTAAGAAATAACAGAGACTTACAGTAACTAGAAATTAAAATAAGTCTTGAGAGTAACATACAAGTTAAAAACATAGACCTTTCAAAAGCTATGGCTCAAACATTTTAATTTTATTTAGATAACTTCAAAGACCACACTGCCTTTCCATGACGAAAGTAAAACAGTTCAAAATAGGGATGATACCTTTTTATTGACAGTGAATAGATATAAAATTATTCAACTGGATATTTCGAACACATATACGGTGTTCATCATCAGCAGTAATACTTTTTTAGTTTTACTTCTGATGATGAACACTGTATATGTGTTCGAAATATCCAGTTAAATAATTTTATATCTATTCACTGTCAATAAAAAGGTATCATCCCTATTTTGAACTGTTTTACTTTCGTAAATTTTATTTAATTTAATGCTACCTAACAAAAATTGTGTTCCTCGGAAAATTTGCTCAATTTATGATAAAAAGGGAAAGCACTTTCGCAACTTTGTTCTGTCTTTCGCCAATTCCTTTTGCTTGGTAATTTTCTACCATTCATTTTTTTTCACTTGTATTCGGTTGCTTCAGTCACTTGTTACTACGTAATAGAAAAAAAGTGCCAGAGAAATGGTTTACCTTCAGGAAAAGTTATACGCTACCAATCTAGGACACAATAAGCTAATTTAGAAGTATTGATATATAAACTTTAATATCAAGTAACAAGGGGCTATTGAGGGTGACAGCCCCTGTCATATTTTGAACAACCTTGGACATGATTTGAAAAATGATCAGAAATTAAATGAAATAAATATTCATTTACAAGTAAGGGATAAATCTAAGACTTAAAACGAACAGAAAATATTTCGTATGGGGTTGTCCCCTCTTCAACCCCCCACTCTTTACGCTAGAGTTTTATGCTTAAAAGAGGTGTTCATTCCAATTAAACGCCTTCTTTGAGGAGTCGTTCTTAAGGAATTGGGACAAAAGTCTAACTCAACAGTGACGAGCAGGGGGCTTAGAAGGAGCCAGCCCACCTCATATTCTGAAAATTTTCTGTTTGTTTTCAATTTTAAGGTCGATTCATAGTTTCATTAAAAAAAATTAACTTGTTTTTTTATTTTATTTGAATAATAAGGACCCCTTCAGATTTAGAAAAATTTCTGCTTGTCTTAAGTATAAATGCCACTCCTTATTTATAGTTGAAAAACTTTTTTTTTCTTTCCTTTGAATAAGAAACGTTCTTTGCATCTCTGTACATCCCTTATGTATTTTAATTTTGACTTTATTCTTCAGAAACTATGGTATCTTGGGTAGCTGTTGACTAAATTGCATTTTCTTTTTAATTTACATAACTGAAGAGAGGTGACTTTAAATTTCTACATATTTTCTTTCAGATGCAGCCCCGGTTTTCCGACAGACATTTCTAGAGCAAACAATAGTCCCAGGACCTTTCCTCTCTTTGATGTGTGAAGCATGGAGCATACCTGTCAGCAAGTTTGTTTGGATGCTGGATGGATTTCAAGTGGTTCAGACAGACAGGTTTTGTAAAAATTTTGTGTTTTAAGACAGTTGAATATGTAAATGTAAAGCAGAATCCATTTTAGTATTTCTGACTTTGGATGGAAGCTAAGAAGTTTTCAGTACTATTTTGGTGGATTAATATGTTTTATTTGTCAATATTTCAAAAAAAATATAAGTTTTTGGCCAAATGTAAATCGGGGATAATATGAGATATCGCAATTTTTTCTTAAATGTCCTTCTTAGTTTGAAGCATTAATAATTCGAGAGAAATTAGTAGATTTCAGATTCAGCAGAAAATTTGAAGCCACGATATTCCTGAAGCTGTTAGGCTCTTATGTATGTCTTATTCTTCTTAACGGAATATTTTGAGTGCAAAGGTAACCGTACTAGCATGCTACTCGCCTACAAACGACGTGGACGACGCAGTAAAGGATAGCCTCTACAATACCCTTGAAGCGATGACAAAAGACATTCCCAGGCATGATTTAATTTTTTTTGCTGCTAACTTCAACGCCAAAGTGGGTAATAAAGTGGTAATAGATCTTATTGCCCAGAAGTCTTTGGTTGCGAAGGACTTGGGGAGATGAATGAAAACAGAATGTTGCTAGTGAACTTTGCTCTTACAAATGACCTAACAATTGGGAGCACTATGGTTCCACATAAAACAATACCTAAAATTATTGGAACTCCTCTGACGGTAGAATGCATAATCAAACTGACCACCTTTTGATCAACAGAAAATGAAAGTCTAGCCTGTAAGATGTGAGAACTATCAGAGGTGCTGACATGGTGTCTGATCATGCCCTAATAATAGCGAGGATAGTTTTGAACCTAGATGCCACACAGAAGATAAGGTCCAAATTAAACCCTAACTTCGACTCTTCGGAGTTTTTCCCTGAGGCACTTCGAAATAAGTTCGTCGTTACACTCTTTAACGAAAGTAAAACAGTTAAAAATAGGGATGAAACCTTTTAATTGACAGTGAACAGATATAAATTTTTTTTATATCATATATTATAAGAACCATGTGATCTAGAAGCAAGCCCTTAAGCTGAAGAATGACAGAGCAGCAGGAACTGAGGGAATAAAGGCTGAGATTATAAAAATATAGCTGAATCCCTGTATGGATGTGTGGATAAAACTCTTTACCAGTATCTGGAAGTCTGAAAAGATACCCCGTGCTTACAAAAAAAGTGTGCTAACTTTCCAAGGAAGGAGAAGCGACAAATTATGAGACCTTGAGGGACATCAGTTTCCTATCTACTGAAGGTAAACTCTTCTAACAAATTATTCTTCAACACATTAAGACTGTCCTCAATAAATACCTGTGGGAAGAACAGCAGAACAGCATGGTTTCCAGCCGTCCTGGTCTTGCGGATTTCATATACACCCTACGGAAGATCATTGAGGAGTTCAATGCATGGTGAGAAAAAATGTATCTGATTTTCATGGACTTCAAGAAAGTCTTTGACTCTATCTACCAAGACTCGCTATGGAAAATCTTGCCTTACTATGGAATTCCTGATAAAATAGTGGCCCTAATTGTCACATTATATGAAAACAAATAATGCTGTGTTCGGACCCAATAAAGAAATATTAAATATTTCTGTATCATGTTTGGCATAAGACAGGGCTGTAGGCTACTGGAGAAGGCAAACAGCTAGCCGATCTCCATTTGGCTAACGATATTGCCTTGATAGAGAGTGACATGACTAAACTCCAGGATCCCCTCAATACTACTGTTGAAAATGCTGGCTAATTTTGCCTCAAGATTAACAGAGAGAAGAGAAAGAGCATGGTGATAACTACTTTTCTCTTGAACATAAAGGGCGGAGATCTAAGTGTCGAGAAGGTCGTATAGTTGAGGTTCCTCGGCAACACCGTGGAAAATTCAGGCTCAAGCGAGCGGAAAGTGCAATTGAGGATAGGGCAAGCCAGTAGAGCTCTTTACCAAATAAAACCAGTTTGGCAATCGAAAAAATATTCTACAAAATTAAAATTTAAGGCCATTTAATAAAAAAGTCCTTTCTGCACTTCTCTACAGCAGTGGGTGCTGGAAGTTGAGTCAACAACAAGAGAGACAGATTCTTGCCATCGAAAACAATTGCCTTTGGAGGACTCTGAATGTCGACTAGAGAGATACGTCACAAGCCAGATAGTCCCATCTATCTCAGGCCAGCCTATGGCTACAGATATATTTCAGCACTAAGAGAGACGATACTTTGGGCAAGTGATATGTATTATGAAAAATAGGATCTGAAGACAGATCTTGTAATGGTAACCACAGAGAAATCGCAGAAAATGTCGACCAAAAAACATCTTGTGTCGCAGATATTAACGGCACCTGTCCAATACTCAAACGGCAATACAACCCCAGTGGGAAGAAGTTTCAGTGGCGGCGCATACGCTGGATGATTTGCAGGTCTTTGTGGATGCAATGGGTGCCTCAGGCTGAACAGGAGGACCTATGGTAATGCGAGGTCAATCCCCAAATTTATGGAAGTTGAACTATTTGAAAACTCACCTTTTTAACAGCCTATTTAACAGCCTTATTGTTCTCCCTTCTGTATTTATATTAACAGCCTAATCATAAACATTGCTTTGCATGGGTGTGTCACATGGACAGCAAGAGCCGAAAACGACTGCACCCTTCTCATTGAAATGAACTGAAATGAAAGACCTACACCTGATAGCGAAGATTTAAATAGAATAACCGTGTCACAAATAAAGAAGTCCGTAGAAGGCTAAAATTACCAGACACGATCCTAGGCAAAGTTAGATTACAGCAACTATGTTGGTTTTGACACATTAATAAAATGGTCCCTGTTTGACTACTCATCTCATTCGAAGAGCCTGTTCACGGGAGTCAACCGTGGAAAAGACCCCGTAAGAGATAGAATGTCAAGTTTCATTGCAACATATCACCCAACTATCCATAACTATATATGACAGAACAGCATATTGAGTACTGGTCCATGATATTTTGAAAACAGCGACCGCAAAACGTCCAATGGGGATGGATAGAACATAAGTTTGTAAAAAACGAAATATTGTGAGGAAGATTAAAAATTGAACGGCCAAAGAAACGAGAGAAGGAACTGACAGAGCTTTTAAAGACTATGTCCGTACTTTATATCACTTATTTGTCATTTTTCTAAGTGACTTTCTATAGTCTCACTATCTGCTTTTCAATGGCGTCTTTCGTAAAATCAGCTTCAATTTAGTCTAGAACGTTAATATCATCCTTCATAATTTTTCTAATGCCTGATTTTTGTTTCACTGAATTTTCAGGGTAAACATTGGAAGTACATATAACGATGGTAGCATTACTATACACCTCAATATCTCAAGCGTTAATGTTGAGGATGGTGGTCGGTACAGCTGTATTTTCGAAAATCTAAAAGGAAGGATTGAGCATTCTAATCGCATCAATGTCTACGGTAATTACAAGTATCTAGTATTTATGAGATTTTGTACGAGTTTCGTATGTAGCGTAAAAACGTAAATAGTGATAACGGGAATTGTAAAAAATGGTAGCAAGTTCATAATCTTAGCATAATAATGGTAACTATTTGATTTCTTTCCCATTCCAGGAACAACTCTTAAACGTATCAAATTCTTATGTAATTCTTATCAATATAATTTCAATATGACTAAGATATTAAAGTATTTCTAGAGTATTTCTGGTCGATTAAAAAGGCGCTAGAATCTTAATTTCCATTAGATTGAGCCTTCTCCAATCTTCTAGGACCATTGGTTCGATACAATGACCCTTTGATAAAAAAAAAGAAAATAAACACGTCTTTCTTCTGGCAAAAAATACGAAATTATACATTTTTGAAGAAAGGGCCTGAAACCTCTAAGGTGAGCTATGTAAATGCCTTTTCTTTTTTTAAAAACGGCAGTATATATTCTCTGTCCAATTTTAAAGTAAAACATGTCGAAAACTATTTTTAAAAAGTGAAAATTGTAGCCAATATTAACAATAAACAAAACCAAGTTTAAAACCTCTTTTGTAGCAATACTGAATGAAGTTGAGTTTAAATGGAGTTGGATGGAATTGAGGGAGAGGGGGTAAGTACTATTAAGAGCTTGTATTGTATCGATGTTGAAAAGTAAGCATTGGATGTTGTTTTTAGTGTTTGTATATTTAGCTAGTCTAGGTCACGAACTGTAAGTAAAGAGCAACTCGTGCTATTATTGATCAAAACTTGTAAAAAAAGAAACTTGTATATATATATATATATATATATATATATATATATATATATATATATATATATATATATATATATATATATAGAATTAGCTTTTGTTGTGATTCTAAATAATGATTTACACAAAGTTGACACTAATTTATGATTTACATGCATAAAACTACAATTTTGAAAAAAATTACCTCCGTCAAGACGAATGCTGTGGATGGAAATACGACACAGAATTTAGCATATTTACAGAATTAGAAATCTTGAACTTTTCTTTCGAAGAAATATAACTGCTGATGTTTTTTCCCATCGGTGATCGATAAACTTTACTGACCTTTTATAATAAAGAAAATTGTACCATATCAAGCAGGTTTTTCATTATTGTTTTTTTACATAATAAACTTCTAGTATGCATATATACTTTAAAGCTTCATTACGTTATTTTGTTCGTTAAAGGATTTAATCTAAAAACTCCATAGATTCTTGGGTATATTTTTTGAATCTACCTGCAACATTGTTGCTGGGGATTTATATTTATCCTTTTATTATAGAAAATATTTTACTATAGAACATAAAAGGTTGTATTTGACATTTCTACAATCACCAAATGAAAGTGATAAAAAAAAAAGGTGGTAGAGATCGTGAGCATCGCCAGGAAATTTATCAGGGACGGGGGTGTTCAAGTGCTTACAGAAGCTTTGTTTTGCATATATTTAAATTTGAATATTTTGATTTTCTTATTTATATACAATGGTTAATGTCTTCAAAGCGGACACTAACTCCTTATTGATATCCACGAGGAAAACACTTACATCAAAGGTTTTTTCGTTAAATTATCCTTTAAAACTTGGTATATGATGATCCCATAATTATTTTGAGATATTTTAGACCCCCACCATCCTTAGAAGTATTTGGAGGGGTAAATTGTTGTAATTGTCGAAGCATCGTTTTATCAATATTGGACAAACGTAAAAATCGGTGCTAAGTCGTAACCCTTCTTTACATTTAAGAAAGACTTTTATTAAAAAATGTAGCAGTAACAAATTGTGAATGAAGAGTTACCCTTTCCAAAGGAAACTGAACTTTATAAATGAAGTTATAATATTACTAATGTCACTACTACTACTAAGAAATCACTGCCACACCGAGACAACTGGGGCGCATTGTTGCAGACACATTCCCTCCACCCGGATCTATTTATAGCTTCACTCCTTACCCCCTTTATGGCGCTGCAGTTTCTTTTAAATCCTTCTTTGTAGTATCTTACCGCACTATTTGAGGATTAACTGCTTTTTATTTGTTCCCGGATGGTTACCAAAAAAGAACAATATTTTTCAATCGGCCATTTTTCACCCGTATCGGTTATCCTATGCATCTCAACCTTTCTCTTATTTTAGCCCTAGGGAAGTGGTACAGAAACAAATTTTTCATAGAACTTGTTGTTAATCTTACGGTCAGTCAAACTTGTATCTGACAATATCGGTAGACAATCCATCTGGAAAATATTTAACACATCCTTCTCTGCGTTTCGAAACTTTCCCATTTCAGATAAAAATGGACCACTGTCCTACTATAGCTTCGAATATTCTAATGTTGACAGACAGACTTATGTTCCTATTAATTTAAACTGTTTTCAACTGCAAAAAACCTTGAGTCTTGCTTATTCTACTTTTTACGTCCTAACTGCTTCTATATTCCTCACTAATAATGCTACCAAGGTAAGTGCAGCTACCTACTTGATCAATCTACTTCCTATTAAACATTACCTCTTCAACTTTATTCATCCCTAGTCTAAGAAACTTGGTCATCTCAGTAGTTTAAGCCCTTCAGACTTAACAAGGCCCAAAGGGGATACACTACCGGAGCTACTAATCCCTCAAAACGTCATTATGCACACCTGGGTCTTATGCCATACTGTAGTACACCTGTAATAGTATAGTAGACCTATATGTTACATAACAGGATTTGTTAACTTATGTTGAGGGTGACGTAATCTTGGGTGACTTTGTAGATTCATTGGGAATGAAGTAATCTCACGTGACTTGCTAGACTTCAGGGCCTCACGGGGAGTCCCCACTTGTAACTGAGCACAGTACACACTTGGGTGTAACTGCATGCACGTGGGTGTTATGTAATGGCAGCAAGCACTTGGGTGTTACAGCCAGCAGGCACATGACTGTTACGCCATGACGGGGCATACGTTGGGTGTTACGTACGTACACCTGTATGTTACCTAATAGGAAATTGATTACCGATATTAAGGATGACAGATTCTAACATGATATTTTAGAGTTCAGCGGCCAGTGGGGAACCCCGCTTATAACTGAGAGGGACACACACGTGGGTATTAAGTAATACTTTAAGAGATCTATTTTCTTAAGGGGTTTCATATTTCTTTCAAGGCGTTTTTCTCACTAAACGATTATAATCTAAATATTTTTCCCCCTTTGAGAATTGAAAGAGATTTCCAACCAATGGAGGTGTGCATTAGACAGCTCGACCAAGAAACGATTGATGTTATTATTATCCAAGGATTAATTTCTAATGAAAACGCTTCGAAACATCTATGGATCGTATGTTTCCAATCCTTTAGATATGAGAGCGATTTTTATCCCCTTTAGGAATCGAAAGAGATTTCAACCCAATGGTAGTGTGTGCTAGTCAGCTGGGCCAAGCAGTAATTGATATTACTCTTATCCGGGCAATACTTTTAAATGGAAACTTCAAAATATATATGGATCGCATGTTTCCAGCCCTTTCCATATGAGAGCGCCAAAGCTTCCCAATGCTATTGGTTTTTGATTTATTATGCGCAGAGGCAAGTTACATTGCATCAATTTAACTCTTGTTATTAGCAAAATCATATTTTGAATGAGTCATAATTATTACGCTTTATGAAGCAGAAGCCTCTTTACTTACAATAGAAATAATAATAATAATAAAATAAACTTCAAATACGTTTTCTCGGCAGTAAAAGAAACACGAAAACAAAGAAAAACAGACACTTTTTTGCAAGTGGTTATTTCTCAGAGGTTTTAATGAAAATGCCATGTTTCTTTGAGCGAAGAATGTTTGTATTCAAACCACCGTGGCAATATGGGGCTGGCTCAACCTAGCAACGAATTCCAGGGGGAGGGGGAGGTTTGTTATTAGAAATAAATTTAAGTCATATTAAGAGCTAATTCTGGGAGATTTTTAATGAAAATCCAATTTTTCTTTGAGCACAGACTATGTATATTCACACCACCGTGGCAATATATTGCTGGCCCACCCCACCAGCCAATTTATGGGGAAGGGATAGGGTTTTTGTTAGACATAATTTTAAGTTAAAAGATACTTCTGGAAGATTTTAATGAAAAAGTTTCGTTTCTATTGATCTATTAGAGGCATCTGCATGCTAAATCCGATTAATTTAAATATTAATATCAGCCAAATCACATTTTGAATGAACTGTGAATATAAAGTATTATTCAGCAGAAGCCTAATTACTTGGAGTAGTAATAATAATAAGAAATATAAACTACACAATGCATTTTCTCGATAGTAAATGAAACACGTAAACGAAGAAAAAAGAGGTACTGCTTTGCATTTGGTTATTTTTGAGAGGTTCTAATGAAAATTTCATATTTCTTTGAGCCAAGATTATGCATGTTCACGCCACCATAATAATATGTGGCTGACCCGTCCAAATAACCCATTTCGGGGTTGGAGGGTTGTTATTAGAGGTAAATATTAGCCATGTT
The DNA here is from genome assembly GCF_032884065.1 of Artemia franciscana. NCBI lineage: Eukaryota > Metazoa > Arthropoda > Branchiopoda > Anostraca > Artemiidae > Artemia > Artemia franciscana. The sequence goes on from NC_088863.1 coordinate 966,295, forward strand.
AAAAGATATTTCTGAATGGTTGTAATGGAAATCCTTCGTTTCTATTGCAATATTAGACGCACCTGCATGCTACATTCTATTACTCTGAATCTTGGCATTAGCAAAACCGCATTTTGAATGAGCCTTAAGTATTACGCTTTATTCAACAGAACCCTCATTACTTAGAGCAGTAATAATAAGGAAAAAATGTCAAAATCAGAAAAAGCCTCCTCGATAGCAAATGAAACACGCAAACGAAGAAAAAAGAGAAACTTTTTTGCATTTAGTTATTTCTAAGAGATCTAAATTAAAATGAAAGGTTTCATTACCCCAAGACTATGCTCATTCACGCCACCGTAGCAATATGTGGCTGGTCCCTGATACCCACATGATACACATTATCATTCCTAAGGCATTTTTCAGATAAACTCATGATACAAATCTTGCTTTACATAAATCGGTTCGTGTTTTATCAAGGCACCCCTCTCGTGCTACAACATATTATTTCACGCTTTGGTGACATACTCTGACTGCCCAGTTACATTCCTATGATACATGTTATCATTCCTATGACAATCTCAGACATTTTTTGATAAAAAATTATGCTTTAAATCCATTGGTTTGTGTTTAGCTCGTATAACACCATGTCAATTCACGAAACCGTGGCAATGTATGGCTGACCCAAGGCGTCCATGTGATATATATTATCAATCCTAAGCCATTTTTCAAATCTTTTCCTAATAAAGATTATGCTTTACATCCATTGGTTTTTGTTTTCGCAATTACACCGTCTCGTGATACACCAAGTCAATTCATAGTACTTTGGCACACTATTACTGCCCTTTGAAATTCTTATGATACATATAACCATTTCTATCACATTCTCATGCATTTTATTTTAGTAAAGTTACGCTTTCACATCACCCTGACCATATTTGGCTGGCCCATGACACCCCTATGATACATTTTATCATTCCTAAGGCATTTTTTCGGATATTTTCAAGATAACAATTATGCCTTACATCCCTTGGTTCGTGTTTTGGCAAACAACCTCCTCATGACACACCATGTCAATTCATGCCACCGTGAGAAATATGCGCCGGCCTCGTTTCATCCCTGTTATATGTGTAATCTTTCCAAAGACATTATCAACCTTTCGCTGATTCCAAAATATTGTATGGGGCTGTCTCATGGTAATCTATGCTTGGTAATAGACAGTAGCTAGTTTACTGTACGTTTTTGAGCAGTATTAAGTTGTTCATTGGAAAGATAAACACTCACATCTTATTTTTAAGACGTGAAGACGACACATTCCAAAAAAGTGTGTCCACTTGATAAAGTGTTGTTGCATTGAATGCTCGTAAAGAGAAATACTTGAACTATGAAGCAAGCATTAATGGGGATCTTATTGGAAATTTATGCTTGTGTTGTCTTGAAAATGAGGGGTTAAATTTATTTGGAGTACCAATGTATATCCATCACCAATAGTGGATATGCGAGAGTTATAAATCTCAAGATGATAGTGCTCAAAGAGAATGCAACTTAAAACTTCTGGTCGATGACGATTTATATAAGCCGTCATGGTCGCTTTCAATCCAATCAAAAGAAGAAATTAAAATCCTCCGAATTTTAAAAAAAGATAAAAATAAAGGAATTACAAGAGCAGGCAAAGAAAACACAGTTGTGATTATGGATTCTGCAGATTATCAAAATAAAACATACCCTTTTATATACCCTTTTATTGGATAAATACTCTTTTATCGGATAAAAATACTCATTAAGAAATAAAAACTGATCCCACAGATAAGTACACCCAGTAGTTGAGAAAAGAATTAGAAATTTTAAAAGACAATAGACTAATCATCCCTCAAATGTATAGAAAGCAAATGTACCCTAAAGGTTGTTCAGCCCCAAAATTTTATTGTCTACCCAAATTCCAAAAGAAGGATATTCCATTACGTCCTATTGTAGCATGTTATAGCTCTTCAGCTACAGCTGCAAGAAGGTTCTTAGCTACAATTTTCAAGCCTCTTCTAACATCACAGAAATATTATATAAGAAATTCCATAGATCTTGTTGAGAAGCTGAAAAATCAATGTATAACCGAAAAAACTATCTTATCTAGTTTTAATGCAGTTTCCATGTACAATTCATGTGATGTCCATAAATATGGATCTCCTATTAGGTAGCATACAGGTGCACGTACGTGACACCCCACGTTTGCGCCTTCATTACGTAACAGTCACGTGTGCACGGCCATTACTTAACACCTACGTCTGCGCTACCATTATGTAACACCCACATGTGCACCGTCGTTATATAATACTCAACTGAAGGCCGTGCTCAGTCATAACCAGGAGTTCCCCACGGTTCCTGAATTCTAGCATATAAAGCGAGATTACTAAATTCCCAGTAAATCTATAAAGTGACTCAAGATTGTGTTACCCTCAACATAAGTAAACAAAGTCTATTGCGTAACATACAGGTGTACTATAGCATTACAAGTGTAATGTAGTGTTGCGTAAGAATCAGGTGAGCGTAAGAACGTCTTGATGTATTTTTAGCTCCAATAGCATACCCCTTATTCGTCTTGCTAAGCCTGAAGGGCCTACACTACTCATCTCAAAATTGGCTTTCAAACCTATTCCTAAAGCCTGAACTCCTAAACTCTCCTCGCTCATTTTGCTAACATTTTTATGTAGGGCAGTCCAATCGTTTGCATAACTAAAATATATGAGACTTTTACCTTCCAAATTGATTCCATGTTATTTCGTTTCCATGTTATACTCTTTTATCGGATAAAAATACTCATTAAGAAATAAAAACTGATCCCACAGATAAGTACACCCAGTAGTTGAGAAAAGAATTAGAAATTTTAAAAGACAATAGACTAATCATCCCTCAAATGTATAGAAAGCAAATGTACCCTAAAGGTTGTTCAGCCCCAAAATTTTATTGTCTACCCAAATTCCAAAAGAAGGATATTCCATTACGTCCTATTGTAGCATGTTATAGCTCTTCAGCTACAGCTGTAAGAAGGTTCTTAGCTACAATTTTCAAGCCTCTTCTAACATCACAGAAATATTATATAAGAAATTCCATAGATCTTGTTGAGAAGCTGAAAAATCAATGTATAACCGAAAAAACTATCTTATCTAGTTTTAATGCAGTTTCCATGTACAATTCATGTGATGTCCATAAATATGGATCTCCTATTAGGTAGCATACAGGTGCACGTACGTGACACCCCACGTTTGCGCCTTCATTACGTAACAGTCACGTGTGCACGGCCATTACTTAACACCTACGTCTGCGCTACCATTATGTAACACCCACATGTGCACCGTCGTTATATAATACTCAACTGAAGGCCGTGCTCAGTCATAACCAGGAGTTCCCCACGGTTCCTGAATTCTAGCATATAAAGCGAGATTACTAAATTCCCAGTAAATCTATAAAGTGACTCAAGATTGTGTTACCCTCAACATAAGTAAACAAAGTCTATTGCGTAACATACAGGTGTACTATAGCATTACAAGTGTAATGTAGTATTGCGTAAGAATCAGGTGAGCGTAATAACGTCTTGATGTATTTTTAGCTCCAATAGCATACCCCTTATTCGTCTTGCTAAGCCTGAAGGGCCTACACTACTCATCTCAAAATTGGCTTTCAAACCTATTCCTAAAGCCTGAACTCCTAAACTCTCCTCGCTCATTTTGCTAACATTTTTATGTAGGGCAGTCCAATCGTTTGCATAACTAAAATATATGAGACTTTTACCTTCCAAATTGATTCCATGTTATTTCGTTGTCTTTGCAGTTATCCTTAGGATACAATCCATCGAAATGCTGCATATAAATGAGAATACGAAACCAGCTAATAAACTAATTCCATACCTGATTTACAGCGATATTGTTCTTTTATGTCGTACTAATAACTTTGGTATACTTGTTTGGTGCACCTTACAAAGATATGACCATCACTAAAGCTGTCCGATGAGTCCAGCGTCCGTTCATAACCATCACTATCACTATCACTAAGAGTCCAGCGTCCGTTAATAGCCATCGCTATCACTATGACCATCACTAAAGCTGTCCGTTGAGTCCAGCGTCCGTTCCTAATCTGTAAAACTAAGGACTGACGGGATCTGAATATGAAGATACTTCTAATGAATTAATCTCAGAGATAAATTTTAGTTGTAAAATACTCATGTTTTCTTAGTGCCAAACTGTTCTTCTCTTAAAATTTTATCTTCTTCATCTTATTGTCTAAAATATATATTAACGAAAATTAATTTGTCATGCAAATCTAACGTCTCAAAAGTTACCAAAGTCAATCTTATCACCTCTCTTATAAAGGTTTGTAATAAAGGTTCTCCTAAAATTAATAGGCACTTCTTCTTTTTCAGAAGTAATATTCGTAATCCTCAGTAAGTTACCTCTACCTTTGCTACGAGTAAATATCAGAATCTGGATTATCACACTATTAACACCTGATGCTTCGTCTGATCCTAACATTAATAGGCACTTCTTCTTTTTCTGAAGTAATATTCGTAATCCTCAATAAGTTACCTCTACCTTTGCTACGACCAAATTTCAGAATCTGGTTTATCACACTTTTAACACATGATGCTTCGTCAGTTTTTAATCCTCTTTATACTTTCCCCAAGTCCTTTTCTCCATAAAAATGTTCCTTAAGTTCCAAATAATTCAAAAATTTTAATCCTTTATCATGTCCTACGAGTTTTTCACGATTTAACATATTGTCAAAATATGTAGCTTATCTTTCTTTAACACTTTACATGTCACTAATTGAGGCCCTGTTTATATATTTACTGAGACAGGTCAAACTAAATTTATTTCATTAAATAAACAGTTACACAACAATATCCCAAATGATTTGATGGCCCCTTATTTGATACAATTTATAATACCTAATTAGTAATAATTCATATCCATACTAAGCTACGTCTAGTTATTGATTAACAAGGAATAATAAACCAGTAAACCGATGGGTTCAACAAAAATGACAATCACCAAGTTACCTGATAATAAAAATTTACTAAAATTTTCCAGGAGTCATAAAAATAATTTTGACTTGTGATTATCCCCGGAATACCTAGGCATAATTCAGTTTTGAACAAAGATTAATGATTTTAGAAAGCCGTATTTTATTTTATTATCTGATTATAAAAAGTCAGCGAATCTCGTCTTTCGAAGTTATGAGATAACTGGTGTTAGGACATTTATCAAAAAAGTAATATCAATTTGTTTCAAAAATGGGGGGAGGTTTAAAGGAGCTCTAATTATTTTATCCTGAATTTTCGATTCTTGACTATTCAGTACTTTTGTTGAACAGCCTACTTTTAGTTCGTACGATTTTCAACACAATTTTGTAAGGCAAGGAAAACGCATTGAGTTAGATGAATGCTTGTGTTTCATTAAGTCTCAGGTAGGGACTCTATCTCAGTTATTTAGTCTAAAATTGGTGTCTTTTCTAGCCCATCATCTCATTTTACCCTTCCCTAGGACATTAGGTGTGAAGCCTACTGATACATTTTGTTATTTAGGTCTGCCTTACATCCGTAACGTTGGAAGATTGGTAATACCATCTGGAAATGACTATTTGCTAAATTGCCCTGTTTCAGGCTTTCCTTTGGCAGACATCTTATGGCAAGTTGGTAAGGTATTTTTTACACTCATGTATGTTAACCTAATTGGTAGTTCTAGCTTCTAAATATTACAGATGATGCAATGCATCCAGTTGTTCCTGTGTACCTTTTTAACTAATCAGAGATTTCATGCTTTCTGGGTAAAATAAAAATAATTAGTGGTTTCTAATTATTTTTCTTTCAGAGGTTTAGTAGAGATCCTCATTTTCCTAACGGAAGGTTTGAATCATTCCTTAGGGGCCGCCAACACCAACTATGGGGAGATCCAATTTTGCCTTTGAGGGCAATTATTTATAGGCCTGCCATCTTTTTTCTATGGCTGGAAACTGGGAAGAAATTCTTTTTGATGTAACTATACTTCTACATTTTATTAGGCTCACAAAACTCGACAGTGAGTCAGCACTTGTACAGGATTCAGGATGCGTGAATCATCTAGTGGGATTAGTGAGAAGCGATTTTGAAGAGTAAATTATAATGGATCCATCACGCGGAATTTTAATTTTAAAATCTAATTATCAAAGTTATTTTGAGTTTTACAATTATTATCTATTTTCATTTTATTTGAGCTTTCTTTTTATTTTTGAACGGGTCTCTATGTTAGGCAGAAATATTCGCTTTTTGCAGTTTGTTTTGCTGCATTTTTTTCATTCTATTTATATTAATTGCTATTTCATTTTCTTAATACGTGTATTCTCGCTATTTTTTGTTTTATATTTTGTTTTTTTTTTGGCCAGTTTCGTTTACTGTCAGAAATTCAATTATTGGAATTTTCTGCATTCTTTCCTAATGGAAAAACAGCACTTACTAATGACTTTTCGCAACTCTTAGGCTCTTGAGAACAAACAATTGGGTACCATCCATCTCCTCCCCATTCTATTCAATGTATGTCTTTCTTCCTTTATTTTGTGCAAATGTTTTTTTACTTTAAATTTCTTGTTCTTAGAATGGCCACATGTTGATTGCCAAAAAATATAATTTGCGGTAACTTATTAGCCGCCAGACGGGAGATAGCTTGCGTTTAAATTATTCGAAATACGGATAATAAAATTATTACAAATTTTTTATGATCCATTTTAGGTGCTATTCTTTCCTCCAAAATAAAACACCATCCCTGAAAAGCTCTTTTCTTCCTAGCCTCTTGTTGAATAGGGCATTTCCCCCGGGATATTTTCCAAATCAACTTTTTCTCTTACAATACAAGAGGTAATAAAACGAAGCATTTCTATAAGAATAAACGATATACATTCTGAATATAATCGAACGATATTGAACTTTCGATATGAATGGCATTTTCTATCAAAGGTTTTTTAAAGCTCCAATAGAAAAAAGAAGAAAACATATTCTTTTGTATTACATCAATTTGAGAATTTGCTATGATAAGAACTCAAGTGCTTATGGGCCAGCTTGCAAAAACATACTAAAATTGATTTTTGCGATTAACAAGAACATTATTTTTTTGTGCCATATAAGGGCGACATTAAAACTCAAATAGTAGAAAAATCCTTTATTTATTTAATTCCTTCAAAATTGGTTAACGTTAAATATAAGTAGATAAAGTCTCAGAAAAATCACAACAAATCAAACGGTGCAACAGTTTATATAAAAAAAAAAAAAAAAAAAAAAAAAAAAAAAAAAAAAAAAAAAAAAAAAAAATCTGTAGGGCTTGGCTTGAAGCTTGGCCAAATATAAAGCATCAAATAAACTTTTTGGAAGCTGAAAAGACTTTAAATGATTATTATATTCTGCAAAAATGATAAAAAATAATGGATACCCCCCAACATGGCATATAAAAAACATTAAGAGGAGCCCAATAGGGAAGTTTACTCGGGGGTGGGGGGATAATCAAATAAATTTTATTTGATAGTTTGAACTAGAAGTGCCTATAAACAAAAAATAGGGGTTTGAGATGACCCGTGCCCCTAAACCTGCTCATTGTATACGTATCTACTCTCTGTTCTATCTTGCTCTATTTACAATGCAGTCAAGTTTGCAACGAGTTATTCCTGTTGATTTAACTCTGGAAGGGATTTTGCTGACACTAAGCAGATAAGGTGTATTCTGGTGAGCAGAATGATAGTTCCGGACAAGGATAACAAATATGCTTTTTAAATACAAAACTTATTTGTGACCTCTATTTTAATTTTTAGCTAATATTTATTATGAACTAGTAAGATTTTCTGATTTTTTAAAATCGGAAAATCGCTTTTTAAGTAAAGCACTTTTTATAGCTTTTAGTATTTTATGTCACGTTTTAAGTAAAGTACTTAAAATCACTTTTCAAGAAAATATTTAAATATAACCCGGTATGATTTTCTTAAACAGTTTCAATAGATTGTTGACTACTTGATTTTAGCTGATGTTTTGTTTTTTTTTAGACGGTTTTCCCCTTAAAACAAACCCTAACTTCATGGTTTTTACAAATGGATCTGTATATTTTCGAAACGTGGATTCTGAAATCCATTCAAGAACTTACCGATGCATAGCAACTGACCGCCAGGGTAATGTAGCTCACGGGGATATTCCTGTACTTGTTGCTAGTAAGTCTATTAAATAAATAAAGAAGTTTTTTTTAACTGAAAGTAAGGAGCAACATTAAAACTTAAAACGAACAGAAATTACTTCGTATATGAAAGAGGCTGCTTCCTCATCAACGCCCCGCTCTTTACGCTAAAGTTTGACTCTTTCTCTCAATTCTTCTTTTTAAAACAGTAAAAAACTTTAGCGTAAAGAGCGGGGTGTTGATGAGGAAGCAGCCTCTTTCATATACGAAGTAATTTCTGTTCGTTTTAAGTTTTAATGTCGCTCCTTACTTTCAGTTAAAAAAATTGTTTTTTTTATTTAATTTCTGAACGTTTTTGAATCAATGCATGTTTGGATTTTGGCTCTCCACAGAGGAATAATTAAAACGAAATTTGCATATATTTTTTTTGCTAAATGGCTTTCTCATAATTTTGATCGAATGATTTTGAGAAAAAAAAGCGGGGGAGGAAGCCTAGTTGCCCTCCGATTTTTTGGTTAATTAAAAAGGCAGCTAGAACTTTTAATTTTTTACGAATCTTTTTATTAGTAAAAGATTTACGTAACTTATAAATTAGCTTACGTAAAGAACTTTTGTATTCTCCTGTTTTTATTACATATATGAGGGGGTTCGCCCCCTCGTTAGTACCTCACTCTTTACACTAAAGCTTAAATTGTGTCCCAATTCATTAAGAATGACCCCTGAATCACAAAAGCCGTAGAATAAATAGTTGAAATTACTAAAAATACTTTAGCGTAAAGAGCGAGTTATTAGGAGGAGGTGAGCCCCTCATATGGGTAATATCTGTTTGTTTTAAGTTTTAATGCTGTTTCTTACTTCCAGCTGAAAAAACTTTTTCATATTTATTTTTTTCATTGTTTTTTTAAATAATGCTAGTATATCCTCCGCTCCCTTTATGGGAATTTTCTTCCCCCCATGACAAATTATCGATGGAAAGTTCCCAGCATATCCCCCTCTTCTCAACCCCTCCCCCCAACCAAAAAAATCCTCCTGAAAACGCCTGTACACTTCCGAATAACCATTACTATATGTAAGCACTGGTCAAAGTTTGTAACTTGTTGCCCCTCCCACGGGGACTGTGGGGGAGTAAGTCGTCCCCAAAGACATAGTTATAAGGTTTTTCGCCTACTCTGAATAAATTGGCTATCTCAGAATTTTGATCCGTTGACTTTGGAAAAATAATTAGCGAGGGAGGGGGCTTAGGTGCCCTCCAATTTTTCGGTCACTTAAAAAGGGCACTAGAACTTTTAATTTCCGTTAGAATGAGCCCTCTTGCAACATTCTAGGACAACTGGGTCGATACGATCACCCCTGGGAAAAAAAACAAAAAACAAACAAACAAACGAATAAACAGGCATTTGTGATCTGCCTTCTAGCAAATAATATAAAATTCCACATTTTTGTAGATATGAGCTTGAAACTTCTACAGTAGGGATCTCTGATAAGCTGAATCTGATGGTGTGATTTTCGTTAAGATTCTATGACATTTAGGGGGTGTTTCGCCCTATTTTCTAAAAAACGCAAATTTCTCAGGTTCGTAACTTTTGATTGGTAAGACTGAACTTGATGAAACTTATATAATTAAATCAGCATTAAAATGCGATTCTTTTGATGTAGCTATTGGTATCAAAATTGTATTTTTTAGAGTTTTGGTTACTATTGAGCCGGGTCGCTCCTTACTACAGTTCGTTACCACGAACTGTTTGATTAAGAAAAGTATAAGAAGACTGATATCATAAACTTCAAGAAAATGTACTGTTATTTTAGAACAGCCCTAAGGATTTTATATCATAAATGTGAATGTAACTGAATTACAATGATCAAAGATAAGTCAGTCTCTATACATAAAATAACAATGCTAGTACGAAATCTAACGTATTTTATTACAAATAAGTTTTATACAATTAACCTAATAATAAATCTAATACAAACATTAATCCCTCAAAAATTTACCTAAAATTTTACTCCAAAATATACCAAGCTTTATAAAGTCATCTTCAAGATAATATGAGTTCTTGATTTATGTTTTAAATTTTGTTATTATTTTTGTTCTTTCAAGTTTGTATATTATATATGCCAATGTGCCTTAAAGAAAAACAAACACTCTCATAAAAAATTGAAAATTCGAAGATGTATATACAATATTGAGGTTCAAAATTAACTCAAAATGTGGGAATCCCAGTATTAAAAATGTAGCTGAACGAGAATATATTATCGTTCTAGCTTTTCGTTAGTAAAAGATCGTTTTTTCCAGCCATGAATCAAGCGGCCATATCATTTGTAACATTATAGGTATATCAAAGGGTATCAAAAGGTAGATAAGACAAAGTTTGAACTAAGAAAAGAGGAAGAGAGAAAAGAAATGTAAAGTTTTCCGGCGTCTCAAAAATCATCCAATTTGGCACCAAGTAGTAATACAGTTCTTCGTGTTTTCTCATACGTTTGGTCAAATTTTGTAGTAGAAAGGAGACTGAACCTTTAATGGAAATCATTAATCTGGAAACATTACGGTATCATTCGGTATATCAATCTCGGTAGCACAAGGCTTCAATGTTTTTTTTTTCCAGGGACACTTCATATGGAAGAGGGTTTCGTATAAACTTGGAAAGGGGCTCAATCGATTGGAAATCGGAAGTTCTAGTGTCCTTTTTAAGAGTCAAAAGAGATCGGATTGTAACTTTCCCCCCAAGCCCTTTTTTTCTTCAAATGCATGAAAGAAAAATTGTAAGATAGCTATTTTGTTTAAAATAGTTCAAAGGTCACATAATAAAAACTTCAGTGTCAACACATCCCCCCAGGGCCCGGGAGAAGGCATTGTAAGTTATGCCCTGGGGGCATTGGTTCTTATGGAAGGGATGCTCATATGAACTTCAGAGAGGGCTCATTTTGTTGGAAATTGAAAATTCTAGTTCAATTTTCAAGAGTCAAAAGAGATAGGATTGCATTTATCCCCCAAGCCCTTTTTTCTGCAAATGCATGAAATAAAAATTGTAAGATAGCTATTTTGTTTAAAATAGTTCAAAGGTCACATAATAAAAACTTCAGTGTCAACACATCCCCCCAGGGCCCGGGAGAAGGCATTGTAAGTTATGCCCTGGGGGCATTGGTTCTTATGGAAGGGATGCTCACATGAACTTCAGAGAGGGCTCATTTTGTTGGAAATTGAAAATTCTAGTTCAATTTTCAAGAGTCAAAAGAGATAGGATTGCATCTATCCCCCAAGCCCCTTTTTCTTCAAATGCATGAAATAAAAATTGTAAGATAGCAATTTTGGTCAAAATAGTTCAAAAGTCATAAAACAAAAATTCTGATGTTGACACAACTCGTCAGGGCCCAGGGGCAGGTGTTGTAAGTTTCGCCCTGTGGGTGTTGATCTTATGGAAAGGATGCTTATATAAACTCCAGAGAGTTTATATATTTCCCATTCATTTGATTGGAAAAATAGACCGGGGAAGGGTCGTAACCTATGCCGCGGGAGCATATAGGGTTTTTATGGAAGAGGTCTTGACTAAACTTGACTTAATGCTCCTGCCGAAATGCTTCCGGCGTCGAGATTGATGCTACATGGTGCCTCCATTTGGACCGGTCTCTTGCAAGGATGTGGACATCCTCTTGAATATTTGCCATGACTAAGAATGCACCTGTCGTGTCCTTCCATCTGGTTGGGGGACGACCTCTTGGGCGTTTCCCGCCGTGCAGCACGGGATCAAAGTGAAAAATTGTTTGTGCGGGAGTGTCGGGGGGCATGCGAAGGAGATGTCCTTACCAGCGTAGTGCTCGTTGGGCGAGTTGGACTGAGAAGGGCGTTTTACCAGTTAACGCCAGGTGGTTCTCGTTGCTAACAAAATCGTGCCAGCGTAGTCCTTCAATGCGGCGAAGTTGTTTTGTTTGGGCTATATTTACGGTGCTAAGCACATACTGAGTGGCTGGCCAAGTTTAGGCTCCGTAAAGAAGCATGGATCCCACCAAAGCATTGTATATGCGCATCTTGGTCCTACGATTGATAGAAGGTTTCCTCCAAAGGGCACTTAGTCTTCCCACTACTCCTGAGGCTTTGGCAATTCGGTGCATTTGATCTTCAAGGATTGATCCGTCATTTGAGAGGATAGAACCAAGGTATGTAAATTCCTCAACAATCTCAGCTGGTTTGTCACCGACCATTAGGACTGGCGGGGGACGCGGCGAATTACGGGGTTCAACAAACATCACTTTTGTCTTCTGCCAATTAATCGACAGCCCTATCTTTAAGGCTTCATCAGCAAGGATTTGTAGGGCTTCTGTGAGCTTCGACGGTGAATCGGAGACAAGAGCAAGGTCATCGGCATAGTCAGCGTCTGAAAGTACTCTTTCACCGTAATGCAACCCAGTCTGAAAGTACTCTATCACCGTAATGCAACCCAAACTGGAGGCGAGTTTTTATGGAAGAGGTGGTCGCATAAAATTTAGAGGGGACTCAAATGATTAGATGTTGTCCCCTTTAAAGAGTCAAAACTGATCCAATGGTAACTAGCCCCCCCTCTCCACCTATATTTTCCCAAATGCGTCCAATCGAATTTCTTATATAGCCATTTTTTTCCAAAATAAACCAAAGATATTGTAACAAAAACGCCAAGGATAAAACAGCCCCCCATAACCCGGGGGTAAGTGTTGTAAAATATGTCCTGGGGGCATATAAGGTTTTTATGGAAGTGATGTTTGTATAAATTTCAGAAAGGGCTCATTCGATTGTAAATCAGAATTTCTAGCGTGCTTTATAAGAATCAAAAGTGATCGGAGGGTAACTATCCCCCCCCCAAAGGACCTTTTTCCCTAAATGCATCCAATCAAAATTTTAAGATAGCCATTTTGGTCAAAATATTTGGAAGATCAAATAAGAAAAACTCCGGCCTGGGTTCAAGTGTTGTAAGCTGTGCCCCCCAGGTTATGTGAGGTTTTATAAAAGAGGTGGTCGTATAAACTAAAGAGATGGCTCATTGGATTAGAAATTGAAAATTCTATTTACCTTTTGAAGAGATATCAAAAGTAATTGGACGGCATATATTCCCCACACACCCTCTTCTTCTCAAATTCATCTGATCAAAATTTTGAGATAGCCATTTTGTTTAAAATTGTCCAACGATCAGATGACAAAAAAACTTTGGGGTAAACATAACCTTACCAGAGCCCAGGAGAAGGACTGTAATTTAATGCCACAGGGGCATATAATTTTTTTGTGGAAGAAGTAGTCGTATAAGCTTTTGAGGGGACTCAAACGCTTAGAAATTAAAAGTTCTAGTTTGCTTTTTAAGAGTCAAAAGTGATCCAATGGCAACTAGCCTCATTCCACTAACCCTAAGGCTATGAGGTTCCAATGTTTCATTTTTTCCCAGAGGCACTTTATATGGAAGGGGTGACCTAAAAAAAATTCAGAGGATGCTCATTTGATTGGAAATTGGAAATTATAGTGCCCTTTTTAAGAGTCAAAAATGGTGGAAGGGAACTAGCCCTCCTTGCTCTTTTTTGCCTAGTGTATCCGATAAAAATTTTATCCTTAACAAGCTATTTTTATAGCAACAGCATCTTGAAGAGTTTATTTTGACTATTTCAGGGGTGAGGGTGCTATCCAACCACCTTTGTATGTAAACTTTTGTACTTAGTTTACTCTATTACTTAATATCGTAATTTACTACTGTTAGAAATTTTTTTTTACATAGTTTAAAAAATTATGATCATCTTGGGTGACCAAAAACAATTACTCTTTCAAGGTCTTTAGTTTATACACTGATTTGTGAAGATGCAAGAAACCCTTAGACATTTAAGTTAACAATTTATGGAAGTCAAAGCCACTGCAAGCTGCATAAATTTCTAATTTTTTTATGATTTATTAGATTACCCAAAAAATTTCTGATCACATTGCTAGGTCAAAATTCTAGTATTTTTGCCCCCCCCCCTTTACAGAGGTTTCTAAATTAAAGCTCCTTATTTTAGCAAATATTTTCGTAAACGCAGTAAACTAGCTAATTAAAAGATCCTGGAAAAAAAGCCCACGTGGGCCTAGAAAAGGAAAATGTAATTAACCTAAAAGTAAATTAGGGTAGTGATACAGAAATCTTTGTCTTTCCACTGTAAGATTTAAGTCGTTTTATAAAGAAAACAAGAGAATTTCGAAAGGAGTAAATACTCTTAAGGAGTAATATTTCTTTTTAGTAAATACTGAACTATGCAAATCAAAATTCCTTATATGAGTGAACAGGTGTATAAAACATAATTATTTAATTATATAATTTTCTGAAAATAGGAGTAATTAAACCTGAAGCATTGCACTAGAAAATGTAGAGATTCAGAAATAAGGAATTACGTGATGAAACAAATCCTTTGTCATCCTTTGTTATTCTATTATTAAGTACAGGCTGTCTCATGAAGAAATAAATAAACTTCAAAATATGGAAAAAAACAGCCATTCTTGCCCTTAGATAAATAATTAACATACATGTACATCAGATAAACTAGATAAAGTTGATTCAATATTCCTAGTCTTCTAGTACTTTTTTCTATTACTGATTGCAGCATTTCTACATATTTTTAACATCTAGAATTTTATTAGTTCTTCTAATAAATATCTAGACTAGATTACAACTAGATTTTTTTTTTTTTAATCTAGTTTGCGATGATAAAAAATAAAACTAAAGACTACTCCAAATAAAAAACTTATCAGGATAAATCAATTAGCTTAAAAGATGTTTATACTTCGAATTAACACACTTTTGGATATGTTATGATAAGCTCAGGATACTTCAAAAGAATTGGCTTTTTATACTGATTCCAAATATATAACATTCATTAAGTTTAAAGTTACCAATCAAAAGCAACGAGTCTGAAACCATGTACCGGATTTTTTTTATAAAAGGATAAAAAGATCCTTTAAATTAAATGTCCTCAACAAAATCTGATTCAGCATATCATCTCGACACTATCTGATTCAGCATATCATAGAACCCCCTTAGAACACTATTTTTTTTTTGGGGGGGGGGAGGGTTCTGTGTGACTCAATGGGGACAACATATTCTTTCTAAATTTTCCAGGAGGAATTTTACAGAGGGGAATTTTTTTTGCCACTCAAATCTGGAATTGTTTCTATTTCTCAATTTTTCGTTAGCGTCTCAATTTTAACTGTGGAAAGAATATTCGATGAGAATTATCTAAAGGAAACCTTGCGGGAGGAATCGTCAGCGAGGTGGGAATCAAACAGTTCGTGGTAACGAACTGTAGTAAGGAGCGACCCGGCTCAATAGTAACAAAAACTCTAAAAAATTGAATTTTGATATCAATATCTACATCAAAGAATCGCATTTTAATGCTGATTTTAAATATATAAGTTTCATCAAGTTTAGTCTTACCCATCAAAAGTTACGAGCCTGAGAAAATTTGCCTTATTTAGGAAAATAGGGGAAAAAACCCCCTAAAAGTCGTAGGATCTTAACGAAAATGACACCATCAGATTCAACGTGTCAGAGAATCCTACTGCAGAAGTTTCAAGCTCCTATCTACAAAAATGTGGAATTTTGTATTTTTTGCCAGAAGACAAATCACAATTTTTTTTTTCTTTTCCCCAGGGGTCATCGTGTCGACCAAGTGGTCCTAGAATGTCGCAAGAGGGCTCATTCTAACGGAAATGAAAAGTTCTAGTGCCCTTTTTAAGTGACCAAAAAAATTGGAGGGCATCTAGGCACCCTCCCACGCTCATTTTTTCCCAAATCAACGGATCAAAATTTTGAGATAGCCATTTTATTCAGCATAGTCAAAAACCATAATAACTATGTCTTTGGGGACGAATTACTCCCCCACAATCCCTGGGGGAGGGGCTGCAAGTTACAAACTTTGACCAGTGTTTATATATAGTAATGGTTAATGGGAAGTTTACAGACGTTTTCAGGGGGATTTTATTTTGTTTGGGGGTGGGGCTGAGGAGAGGGGGCTATGTTGGAGGATCTTTCCTTGGAGGAATCTGTCATGGGGGAAGAAAAATTCAATGAGAAGGGCGCAGGATTCTCTAGCATTACTATAAGAAAACAATGAAAAATAAAAATGAAAACGTTTTTTCAAATGAAAGGAAGAAGTAGCATTGAATCTTTAAGAGCATAAAGAGCGAGGTATTTAGGAGGAGATAAATACCTTGCTCTTTATGCTAAAGTATTTTTTAGTAATTTCAACTATTTATTCTACGGCCTTTCTGATTCAGAGGTCATTCTTAAAGAATTGGGACACAACTTACGATTTAGTGTAAAGAGCAAGGTATTAACGAGGGTACAAACCCCCTCGTATACATAATAAAAATATAATGTTATGAAAGTTTGTTACGTAAGTTAATTCTTAAGTTACGTATATTTTTTACTAATAAAAACGTTCGTTAAAAATTAAAAGTTCTAGTTGCCTTTTTAAGTAACCGAAAAATTGGAGGGCAACTAGGCCTCCTTCTCCACCCCTTATTTCTCAAAATCGTCTGATCAAAACTAGAGAAAGCAATTTAGCCAGAAAAAGAATTAATATACAAATTTCATTTTGATAATTTATGTGCGGAGAGTCAAAACCAAACATGCATTAATTCAAAAACGTTCAGAAATTAAATTAAAAAAAAACAATTTTTTTAGCTGAAAGTAAGGAGCGACATTAAAACTTAAAACGAACAGAAATTGCTCCGTATATGAAATGGGTTGTCCCCTCTGCAATCCCTCGCTCTTTACGCTAAAGTTTGACTCTTTACCACAATTCTACTTTTTAAAACAATTAAAAGCTTTAGCGTAAAGAGCGAAGGATTGCGGAGGGGACAACCCATTTCATATACGGAGCAATTTCTGTTCGTTTTAAGTTTTAATGTCGCTCCTTACTTTCAGCTAAAAAAATTGTTTTTTTTTTATTTAATTGTCACAAAGGGTGATTTTGCACTGGTGAAATATTCGCCACTGGTGAAATATTCGCGGTAAATTTTCTTCTTTAGAATTTTCCATGGGAGGAAGTTCCCGGGGAAATTTTCTGCAAATTATGCATGATCCCCGGCATGATTTGAAAAACTGTCAGAAAATAAACATTTTCAAGTTTTCTCAACCAAAGTAAGGGACAAAATTAAAACTTCAAGTGATAAGAATTTATTTTTTGCACGAGGGAAGCTACCCCCTCCTCATTGCCTAGTTCTTGTTTCAATTCTGTAAGTTTTACATGGATAGAAATATGAAACAAATTGGCTTCTTGCGCTGAGTAATAAAAAAAACAAGTTTTTGTAACGGAAAGTAAGGAGCGACATAAAAGCTTAAAACGAACAGAAATTACTCCGTGTATGAAAGGGGCTTTTCCTCCTCAACGCCCCATTCTTTACGCTAAAGTTTGACTCTTTGTCTTAACTCTATTTTTAAAACAGTAAGAAACTTTAGCGTAAAGAGCAGGGTGTTGAGGAGGAAAAGCCCCTTTCATATACGGAGTAATTTCTGTTCGTTTTAAGTTTTAATGTCGCTCCTTACTTTCCGTTACAAAAACTTGTTTTTTTTATTTAATTACTGGACGTTCTTGAATTAATGTATGTTTTGATCTTGGCTCTCCACACATAAATAATTAAAACGAAATTTGCATATTAATTAATTGCAATTAATCGGAAGATTTTGAGAAAAAGAAGCGAAGGAGGAGGCTTAGTTGCCTTTAAAGTTTTTGATTACTTAAAAAAGCAACTAGAACTTTTAATTTTTTACAAACGTTTTCATTGGTAAGAACTATACGTAACTTACGAATTAACTTACGTAACGAACTTCTATATTCGTATGTTTTTACTGCGTATATGAGGGGGTTCAACCCTCGTCGATACCTTGCTCTTTACACTAAAGCTTAGATTGTGTCCCAATTCCTTAAGAATGACCTCTGAATCACAAAGGCCGTAGAACAAATAGTTGAAATTACTAAAAATACTTTATCATAAAGAGTGAGGTATAACGAGGAGGTAAACCCCTCATATGCGTAGTAATTTTTGTTCGTTTTAAGTTTTAATGCTGCTCCTTACTATCAGTATAAAAGCTTTTTATATTTATTTTTTTTTTCAAATAAAGCTAGAAAATCCTGCGCCCCCTTCATTGAAATTCTCTTCCCCCATGAGAAGTCTCTCCATGGAAATATCCTCCCAAGTAACCCCTCCCCCTCAACTCTCCCCCCTAAACCAAAAAAATCCCCCTGAAAACGTCTCTACACTTCCCAGTAACCATTACTATATGTAAACACAGGTCAAAGATTTCAACTTGCAGCTCCTCCCATGGGGACTGTGGGGGAGTAAGTCGTCCCTAAAGACATAGTTATTAGGTTTTTCGACTATGGTAAATAAAATGGCAATCTCAGAATTTTGATCAGGTGAATTTGGGGGGAAATGAGCGTTGGAGGGGGCCTAGGTGCCCTCCAATGTTTTTGGTCACTTAAAAAGGGCACTGGAACTTTTAATTTCCATTAGAATGAGCCCTCTCGCAAGATTCTAGGACAGCTCAGTCGATACGATCACCCCTGGGAAAAAAAAGAACAAAAAAACAAAAAAAAAACAAACAAATAAACACGCATCCGTGATCTGTCTTCTGGCAAAAAATGCAAAATTCCACATTTTTGTAGATAGGAGCTTGAAACTTCTACAATAAAAAAAATGGTATGACTTTTAGGGGGTGTTTCCCCCTATTTTCTAAAATGAGGCAAATTTTCTCAGGCTCGTAACTTATGATGGGTATAACTGATCTTGACGAAACTTGTATGTTTAAAATCAAAATTAAAATGCGATTCTTTTGATGTAACTATTGGTATCAAAATTCCATTTTTTAAAGTTTCGGTTACTATTGAGCCGGGTCGCTCCTTACTACAGTTCTTTACCACAAACTGTTTGATTTTAGATCTATAATATTCATTAAGTTTAGTAATACTTATCAGAAGCTAGGAGTGAAAGAAATTTGCCTGATTTTCAAAAAAAGGGGGAAACACTCCTAAAATTCAAGTAATCTTGATGAAAATCACACCGTCAGATTTGGTATCCGAGAACCCTATGATAGTAGTTTAGAGCTATTATGTGTAAAAATGGGAAATTTTGTATTTTTTAGTTTACAGAAGTAAGATGCGTGTTTATTTTATTCATTCATTTTTTGTTTGTTTCCCCTAGGGGTGGTCACATCGAAGCAACAGTCCTAGATTATGTGGAAAGGACTCATTCGAGTGAAAACTAGAAGTTCTTGTGCCAATTTAGGCGACCAAAAAGATTGAAGGGCAACTAGCCCCCCCCCTCCTACACCCATTTGTTCCCCAAAGTCTTCTGATCAAAATTATGAGATAGTAATTTTGTTCATAATTATCAAAACCCCTAGTAACTATATATTTAAGGTTGACTTGGCCGCCCACAACCCCCAGAGGAAGGGGTAGAAGCTGTGAACTTTGCCCATTGTTTACATATAGTATTGGCCATTGGGAAGTATATAGATTCTTTTCATGGGGAGGAGAGGCACACGGAGAATCTTTCCACGGAGTAATTTTTCCTAGGGGGAGGCATTTCCCATGGAGGGGAGCTGGATAATCTGGTATCATTTAAAAAACGATAAGATAACACCTAAAAAGTAAGCATTTGCAATTGAAAGTAAGGGGCTACATTAAAACTTAAAACCAACAGAAATTATAACGAATATGAGGAGGTTTTCACCTCCTCAGTAACTCGCTCTTAACGCTAAATTTTTGAACTTTAAGAAAAGTCTATTATTCTAATTAAACGGCCCTAGTGTTTCATTTGTAATTCTTAAATAATTGGAATAAAAAGTAAAACTTTAGCATAAAGAGCAAGATATTTAGAAGGGGCGACCCCCCTCATATTCGTAACAATTTCTGTTCGTAATAAGTTATAATATTCTCCACTACATTCAATTGATTTTTTTTTTCATAGTGTAAAGAGCAAAGAGTCTAGGAAGAAGTAGCCTTTTGTAAGCATAAAATAATAATTTGTTCGTTTTAATTTCTGAAGTTGCTCCCTATTTTCAGTTGAATATCTTTTATTTTATTTAATTTGTAATACAGTGTAGATTGTTGTAATTACGAATGTTGGAATGAGCAACTACAAAGACCTTAGTAAAGTACAAAAGAAAAGATAGATAGATAGATAGAGAGAGAGAGAGAGAGAAATAGAGAGAAAGAGGCAAGGAGGGAGGGGATTGGAGGAGATTGGAGAAATAATTCTTTTGTAGATACGAAAAGAGAATGACAGAGATATACAAAGGAGTGGGAGAAAGAGATAGAGATTGAGAGAGAGAGAGAGAAAGAGAGAGAGGGGTAAGAAGGGAGGGAGATAAAGATTTACAAAAAAAGTGAACTAGAGCGGTATTTTGACAAAGATGTAAAAAGTGGGGTCTGGGCTGGTCTTCGTCATTTTGTTTTGAATTTCTTTATGATTTACTTTTACAGTTGGAAGTTTTACTAGAGAAAATTAGATCTGTAAATAAACTTGTTTGTAATTAGCAAATTTGTAATTAAGTTTTAATTAGGTTATTCACCAATCTAAAATAAAGCATGAATAACGATAAAGATTTGATAAATGATAAAGAACTGGAGAAATAATTTTTTTGTAGATACGAAAAGAAAATGAGAGAGATATACAAAGGAGTGGGAGAAAGAGATAGAGATTGTGAGAGAGAGAGAAAAAGAGAGGGAGAGAGAGAGAGAGACCTTCGGCCAAGTTAAAAAAATGGGAGCTGGGTCCGTCATGGTCATTTAATTTTTTTTTTTTTGGTCCAAATTAATTAAATGAAAAGACCGGGTTCATAAATTACTGAACAAATGAATTACTATACATTACTGACAATAAATAACCTTTTTAGTGTTCAAATAGCATCGCAGATATGGCTAAAGGGCATGGAATGTGTGAAGATTTGAGAATATATAAAGAAAAATTTAGCTAATCAAGGAATAAATAAAAGACAAAACAGGCCAGTGACAATACTGAAAAAAAAACTTTATGATAAGCCTGCCCACTTCTTAACTTAGGTGCATATTCTGGACTGACATTTCTCATATTATGCTCAGAATACTTTATGCCAAAGCAAGAATTACCTCTTTTTATTGCATGTGATTTAAATAGAATTTTATTTTTTTGGAGTTGATGAACATATTTAGAATGTAGTTTTAATCTTATTTCCAGGATTTGAAATCTTGTCCAGCTACTTATAAGTGAAAATTATTTATTTATCTCTATCCATCTTTTTAAGTTTCTAGTCATACTTTCAAAAGTATTTAAAAAGAAAGTTGAGCGAAAAACTTGCAAGCTTTGATTTAAAGTTTTGATGGTTTTGATTACTTAATAAGTAGCAAAAGATTCTAAGAGAATTTCTAGGAGTTCAAACAAGTTTCTATTGCACTAATCTAGTTTGAAGAGGACTAAACTTGAGCAGAAGCAATTTTTCCAAAAGAAAAGTAAAGAAAAAATTACATAGGGAAGTATCTGCTAGCCAAAAAGATACATTGTGTTACTAAAGAATCACAAATTTTTGTATTTAATACTTTAAAGTACCAAAAGCATTAAAATTAGATACAGTTTTTTACTCACCTGAGGTCTATTCTGAGGACCATTTTGTGGTCTATTCATGCCTGAAAAAAATCATTACTACCAAAGGTTTTTTCTTTCGTATTTGAAAGCTATTATCGAGAAAAAAAATAACTTAGTTAACTTGTAATCGCACGTGAAGTAAACTTATAATTCATAAGTAATAGAGAAGTAAAATATGTAAAATAAAAGTGTAAGGGACAAATAAAAGATTTTAGCGAACATTACTATTTTATCCCCACTTAAAGTATTTATGAAATTTATCTATGTGCAGCCCCTGAAAAACTATTAATTAATGAATTAAATTAATCAAATAATTATTAATTTATTATTATTATATGCTATATGTTTAATTTCTTATTAATAAATATGATTTCGCCTTTAATCTTTAGACTAAACATTTAATTTTAATTTTGAAATTAATAAAAAAAAAATAAAACTAAAAACAATTAATCTAAAAAAATAATTTCTACCAAAGGCTTTTTCTTTCGTATTTGAAAGCTATAATCGAGAAAAAAAATAAATATGAAATTAATCCATCCTAAGAAATTATTGCAAGATTATTTAAATTATCGAACGAAGAATTGCTTAATTGAGATCAAGTTTTAGTAATATATTCTTAAATTAATAAATATTGTATTAACTAATATAAAAATAAATCGAAAATTTATTAATCCGAAAAACATATATTCAGTACCACCGAAGATTTCACCTTTCATCTTTGAAAGCCATTATCTGGAAGGAAATCGTATAACAGCCGCATGTTCTATTACAACTGGTGATACACCAATCTCCATTTTCTGGGAAAGAGGAGATCAACCACTGACAGGACAATTAGATAGCATATCGATTCGTCATCTTGACACATACACCTCCGTGATGACAATCCCTTCAGTCCGGGGATCTCATTCTGCCAGCTATAGTTGTGTAGCAAAGAATTCTGTATCCGAAGTTCGTTTTAGCCAAGACCTGGTAGTACGTGGTAATTAGCTTTCGATAATAAACAGACTGCAACGAGACATGCTTTATCAAGAAATTAAGTAAATTTCTAAGCGCTTTTTTTTCCAAGAAATAGGTAAGACAGAGCCAGACAAGATTATACTTTAGTTTTGAAATTAACAAACATTGAAAACTCTTAATTTATATATATAAATATATATATATATATATATATATATATATATATATATATATATATACATATATATATATATATATGTGTATATGTGTGTGTGTGTGTATATGTGTGTGTGTGTGCGTGTGTGTGCGTGTGCGTGTGCGTGTGTGTGTGTGTGTGTGTGTGTGTGTGTGTGTGTGTGTGTGTGTGTGTGTGTGTGTGTGTGTGTGTGTGTGTGTGTGTGTGTGTGTGTGTGTGTGTGTGTGTGTGTGTGTGTGTGTGTGTGTGTGTGTGTGTGTGTGTGTGTGTGTGTGTGTGTGTGTGTGTGTGTGTGTGTGTGTGTGTGTGTGTGTGTGTGTGTGTGTGTGTGTGTGTGTGTGTGTGTGTGTGTGTGTGTGTGTGTGTGTGTGTGTGTGTGTGTGTGTGTGTGTGTGTGTGTGTGTGTGTGTGTGTGTGTGTGTGTGTGTGTGTGTGTGTGTGTGTGTGTGTGTGTGTGTGTGTGTGTGTGTGTGTGTGTGTGTGTGTGTGTGTGTGTGTGTGTGTGTGTGTGTCCACAAAAACGTACTCGCTTGGTGTATGTGACAAATATTTGGTAGCTATCCTATTTTGCTAGATAAAGATATTTTTTACTTTCACTGCAGAATATCGACATTCACCGTGGACTAATGGTGAATGTTAAGCATATCTGAGATTTATATTTTCTTCTTCATTATTCAGTCTCGATACATTTTTGCCGCTCTTTCTGGGAGGAATGACTAAGAACGTAAACACACAGTACATTTTTAATGAGAAAAGGAAATAATAGTAATGAGAAATTTCACATAGCGCAAATTCCAAATATGACTTGATTAATGAATTATCTACCATTTTCTGACTGCAATATTGCTGGAGCACCGAATGCAAAAATATTAAAAGAAGGTGAGATCTACTAAATTATGTGATTCAAATTTTATATTTAGGGTGGTTTCCGGTCTGTTAAAATTTCAGAACTACATTAAAGGCCATTTGTGACGAAATACCACTAGGAACTTTTTGATATTCCTGGAATATTTATCAAAAAAAATATTTTTAAACTTGTCTAATATCTAGCTTAAACCTTTGCAAAGGCGTATACAAAGGGAAAGAAAACGAACTTTTAAAGAATAATCTAATTTTATTTAATTATATGACTGCCTGGCTCTGTTTACTATTTTTTAACTTCATAATAATTATATATTGATTTTCTTCTAACTTGAGCTGCATGTATTTATTTCAATCAGTTTTTCCTTTTGCTGCTAGCTAAACCAAGAATTGAACCATTCTCATTCCGTGAGAATTTAGCTCTGGGCATGCGCACGCGAGTGCTGTGCGGCATTAGCATGGGATCTTCACCATTTGAAATACATTGGCTGAAAGATGCACTACCATTAAGCAGCGCTTCCCACAGGCAGGAAGTGAAATTGCTTGACGATTTTACAAGCGTTTTAAGTATATCTGACTTGAGCATGACAGATATCGGCTTTTATGAATGTATTGCCAAAAATCGGCACTTTGAAGTTAGTCACGGAACACATCTCAATTTAAGAGGTAAGCAATATTTTCCATCATCAGTGGTTGGTTTTTCTGGTCATTTTATTGTGCTTTTAATTCAAGCATGCTTGTAAATCTTACCAGGAGTTTACATATTCTGTTTTTGCCATTGAATATGGGTGTTATTACTGCATTTGAGGAAAAAAAAAATTGACACTTGGTAGCTGAGGACTCCTTTTCCTGCATGTTCAGTCTTTTGGGCTATTTAGAAAAATCTTTTCAAATTGGTGTCACACGTCAAATACAGGAAAATTAACTTTTAGTATTGTTTTAGGCTTAAACACTTTTAATCCAATAGAGGCAGAGTTTTGACTTTTTTTTTCTACTTTATTGTTTAGTCTGATTGTTTAGTCAGAGACTTGCAAAAAAAAATTTTCATTGAAAATGATTTACTACCTTTTCCCTGGAAAATCATTGCTACGAAAATTACATTTTTTTTTAATCGTTTGTTTTTTTAGAGTGGAAATTTATCTACTTAACAACTATAATAAAAATACCTAAAACACTCTCTCAAACTATTATCTAGTGGTTGCTTAAGATAACACTTGTGGTAGTTTAAATGACCTGAATGCTTCTGACTGTATTTTCCACACATCGTTTGTTTTACAAGGAACTGTTTTTACCCTCCTTAGGCTAACTTTATTTAAAGAGTAATTATCATGGAAGCAATCTACACATTCATGGCTTATTTCGGAAGTGGAATCTTATATGCCATGGTTAATTATAGTTTGCCATCAATGCAGCTTATTAAATTTAATTCTCACTGGTCCCAAATAGTACATATATTGACAGCAATAAAATTGAGGACGAAAATATTTATTAACATTTGGACCTTAGGTAGCCTTCTTAAAAAAAATGAAAAAAGTTCAAAGTCACATTAATAATTATGACATTTATTTATCTCTTACTCCCATACATTATAACAAAAACAGTGTAGAAATAAAATTGAGGACAATAATATTTAAGGATATTTGGACCTTATGTAGCCATCTTAACAAAACCAAAAAAATGAAAAAAGTTCAAAATCATATTAATAATTATGACATCAATTTATCTGTTACTCACATACATCACAATAATAGCAGTGGAGTAAAACGGAAAAAAATGTATTCTGGTACAAAAGTGAAATATATAAAAAAAAAAAAAAGAACTCTAAGTAACAGAAAGAGGAAAATTGAGGATCGGTAAGATAATTTTTTCATTAATTTAGTGGTTGACCACTTCTAAGGGAAACATGTTACGTAAATAAAAGTAGTATGATTGGATTCCTTATTTTATGCTCATTCCAAATATCATGATTTATCTGACAAAGCATCCAACACCTGCCCCACCCCCTCTTATCGTACCATATACATCGTCCCTAAGATATAGCAAAAAAATAAAAGAAAAAAAATAAATGAAATAAAAGAAAAGGCAAATAGTAAAAAAGTAAAGCTAAAAATATGAAATTTTCACGTTATAATATTTAGTATGGTTCTAATAATCACATTTCTAACTAATTTGACATAAAAATTGTATTAAATAGTGAAATAATTGCTCAAGCACAACTAAATTTCATTCAACCCTCCTAGATTTGAAAAATGAATTCTGTCCCCTCTAAATTTTTGTGAATTAGCATTACTGGCTATCTACATGGGACCACTCGGGGTGGGTAATGATGAGGTACGTCATAAAGAGGCGATGATATTTGAAAAATACTTATAGGTTAAAGGCAGGAGGTAAAGCCATTTTCTTTAAATAAATCCTTGTTTACCATCCGGCTGTCAATGTGATGTATCCTTTTTTGGCTTTTAATTTCTTAATTTCAGGTTACTGTTTGAAATTATTAATGCAATAATTGAAAAAAAGAACAGAAAAAAAAGGTTTATTTGAAAAAAAGAACTACAGCAAAGCTGAATCAATCCGATAAAACTAATAAAACTACACCTAGTATCATTAAAAGGTAATCGTAGTTTTTTCTACGAGTACCCAAGTGGTTAGTGCTCCGGACTTGAAACCCTGAGTTCAGGATTTCGAGTCCTGATGTCGCTGGTTATTTGATTTAGAATTGGGGTCTATGTTGCGACCTCGTAACCTCAGACAGAGTCGATCCAGCTCTAAATGGTTACCTGGGGAAATTTGGGTGGAAAACATAGGAAACGCGGGTTGATTTACCCCCAACCACGCATTGCACTCCCTGCCACAGGCATCGAATCAGGAGATTGGCACTGGCGCAATAGAGACCATTGGTCAGCATACAAAAAAGTTTTTCTATGCTAAGTAAATATTTCCTGGGCTCATTTAATTTTCCTTTTTTTGTTAATTAGGATAGTTTTAAATTCAATATCAATATTATGCATAGATTTATGTATTTATTTTCAAAATAAATTACGTAGCTTGTTACCGATGAGTGTCATGCGTCCTTGTTATATTTATGTAACATCATTGTGTCAACTGCTTTGATATATAATTCTATGCAACCTGATTTAGTAACTCCGTTTTGGAAGAAGGAGCCTGGTAATCTGACTATTGGTCTGAGCCAACCCGTTTTCGTCGATTGTATGGCTAGTGGATCTCCAGAACCAGTTGTTCAGTGGTTCAGAATTGACGGTAAATGCCATCTATATTATAATAGTTTTAGCTTAAAGGTTTAGCTTAAAGGCAGTTTTTTCTTGTTTTTCCATGATATATGCGCTTTTTAAACAAATTGCTAAGCTTTTCATGTAAGATTAAATAAAAAAAAATTCCTAAATAAAAGTAATGAGCGACATTAAGGATAAAAAATTAAACAGAAAGTCCATGTATGAGGAGGCCTGTCCCCTCCTCAACTCGCGATTTCAGCTAAAGTTTTATAGAACCTTGTAGATAGTTTTTCCTCCAATGTGACGACCAGTCTGTTTGAGCAGGCATGCTTGAAGAATTGGGACAAAAATTCAAATTCTAGTGTAAAGACTGTTTTTTTTTTTTTTGCTTAATTTATTTTACATTTCAATAGTGTGCCCTGGGCACACAAATTTGAAATTGCCACACAAATTTGAAAAACTTAGGGAAAATCTGAATCAGCAGAATCAGATTTTTGTGTTGTAAATATTGTAAACACACATCTATAATTCCGGTATTTATTGGTAAGGGTTGCTCTTTGTTTACAATCTGTAACTGCTAGCTGTTTGATCAAAGGCTCTCTCTAATGTGAAAAGGGTCTACTACTCCCTCCTTCAACTACATGTTTTTTACATTTAACTTTAATGCTCGTGAAACAGTGCTTGGAGAATAATATTTATCTCTGCAAAAGAAATTCTTCGGATGTCCATTTGAAGGGTGGGCGTTAGAATATTAGAGATAGTGGGTTATAATTTTTAGAGTTCAAAAGTGAATTCTTTAATAATGAAAAAAATGGTATGCCCTCCATGGATGCCATTTGGAGGGTGAAACACGAGAAACATGAAGACATTACACTTTGTGTATAAAATCGGAATGAGAAATATTGTCATTTACGCTGAATGAGAAAAGCTCCATTTAGCCCTCCCCCCCCAAATATACCTCCAAGAAGTATCCTGATGACATTCATTGTGCCATCTCAACTTTTATTCCTCTGAGTCGGTTGGTATATGAATGCTGTCTTTTATGCTACGATTAAAGATTGCCTGAATTAAAAGGAGTGCTGTTCCCCCAAAGCATCAATATTAAAAGGTATATTCCAAATACCCGAAAATCTAAAGGGATTAGGAATCAATGTCTACCCCGCTCCTGTCCCAAACCCCATTCTGTTTTCAAACAGTTCGTGGTAACGAACTGTAGTAAGGAGCGACCCGGCTCAATAGTAAACGAAACTCTAAAAAACAGAATTTTGATGCTAAAAGATATATCAAAAGAATTAAATTTTTATGCTGATTTTGAATATATAAGTTTCATCAAATTTAGTCTTTGTCATCAAAAGTTACGAGCCTGAGAAAATTTGCCTTATTTTGGAAAATAGGGGATAACACCCCCTAAAAGTCATAGGATCTTAACGAAAATCGTACCATCGCATTCAGCGTATCAGAGAACCCTATAAAAAAAATTTTAAGGTCCAATCTACAAAAATGTGGAATTTCATATTTTTTGCCAGAAGACAAATCTCGGGTGCGTGTTTATTTGTTTTTTGTTTTTTTTTCCCAGGGGTCATCGTATCGACCAAGTGGTCCCAGAATGATGCAAGAGGGCTCATTCTAAAGGAAATAAAAAGTTCCCGTGCCCTTTTTAAGTGACCCAAAAAATTGGAGGGCACCTAGGCCCCTCCCACGCTCATTTTTTCCCAAATCAACGGATCACAATTTTGAGATAGCCATTTTGTTCCGCATAGTCGAAAATCATAATAACTATGTCTTTGGGGATGCCTTACCCCCCACAGTCCCTGGGGGAGGGGCTGCAAGTTACAAACTTTGCCCAATGTTTACATACAGTAATAGTTACTGGGAAGTGTACCGACGTTATCAGAGGGATTTTTTGGTTTGGGTGTGGGGTTCAGGGGAGGGGGCTATATGGGAGTATCTTTCCTTGGAGGAATATTTCATGGGGGAAGAGGAAGTCAATGAAAAGGGCGCAGGACTTTCTAGCATTACTATAAAAAAAAACAATGAAAATATAAACATGAAAAAGTTTTTTCAATTGAAAGTAAGGAGAAGCATTAAAACTTAGAACAAATAGAGATTTTTACGCTACGTATTTTTTTTACTAATAAAAACGTTCGTTAAAAATTAAAAGATCTAGTTGCCTTTTTAAGTAACCGAAAAATTGGAGGGCAACTAGGCCTCCTTCCCCACCCCTTGTTTCTCAAAATCGTCTGTTCAAAACTAAGAGGAAGCCATTTAGCCAGAAAAAGAATTAATATGCAAATTTCATTTTAATAATTTATGTAGGCCTACAGAGAGCCAAAATCAGACATGCATTAATTCAAAAACTTTCAGAAATTAAATTAAAAAAACAAGTTTTTTGAAATGAAAGTAAGGAGCGACATTAAAACTTAAAACGAACAGAAATTACTCCGTATATGAAAGGGGCTTTTCCTCCTCGACACCCCCCTCCTTGCGCCAAAGTTTGATTCTTTCTCGCAACTCTACTTTTTAAAACAATAAAAAACTTTAGCGTAAAGAGCGGGATGTCGAGGAGGAAAAGCCCCTTTCATATACGGAGTAATTTTTGTTCGTTTTAAGTTTTAATGTCGCTCCTTACTTTCATTTTAAAAAACTTGTTTTTTTATTTAATTTCCTGTAGAGTTCGAGTCATATTCAGGATATTTAGAGAGAGAGAAGAAGATGGGTTTATTAATATAAATAACAAAACAAAACAAGCAAATGGCCCGAAGAAGAGCTTGTTTGGGCTTACAACCCCAATACACATACAAATAAAAACAATACGAAAAAGGAGAAGAAAAAAGAAAAGAAACGAAAAAACAATCAATTACCCTGCATTTCAGTCGATATGGGATTACACTTCAAAAAAGACAAAACAATAAGAAACTAAAACCACTTGACCAGTAAAGCCTAAAACAAAACCAACATCTTGGCTCCACTTGAGGTCTTCTCAACTATCAAAACCATAAATATTAAGGTCAATCTCCTAGGTTGAAAGCTAATTCTATTAAGATAGCATTGAAATACGTACCGAGATTTCCTCCTTTCTCATTGGCTTAATTGCTCTCTTGAGGGTTGTACCAGAATATTTAAACTCTGTTGACTTCCTTGAGATATTACGACCGGATTTAAAGGGAATTTAAATTTTTCACAAGTCTAATTGGTAACAGCTGACCATTGGAATTCGGTTGGTTACAAGTCAGATAAGAGTTTAGCATTTGAATTTTCACAATGGGCAGAAAAAAAACAAGAACAAATAAGGGACAGGAAAACCTGAGACATTGGTAAGTTCTATCTCAACGTTATAGTAGAATATATTACTTTTATTCATTTACAAGTTACATTTTCAAACAGTTTGTGCTAACAAACTGCAGTAAGGAGCAAAAAGGCTCAATAGTAGCCAAAAATCTAAAAACTGAAGTTTTGGTACAAATAGTTACATCAAAAGAATTGAATTTTAATGCTGATTTTAAATATATAAGTTTCATCAAGTTTAGTCTTACCGGTCAAAGGTTACGAGCCTGAGAAACTGTGCCTTATTTAAAAAATAGGCGAAAATACCCTCTAAAAGTCACAGAATCTTAACAAAATCACACCATCAGAGTCAGCGTATCCGAGAACCCTACTGTAGAAGTTTCAAGCTCCTATCATAAAAAAGGTGAAATTTTGTAGTTTTGTTTTGCCAGAAGACAGATAACGGGTGAGTATTTTTTGGTTTTTTTGTTGTTTTTTTCCTCAGGGGTGATCGTATCGATCTAGTTGTCCTAGTATGTCGCAAGAGGGTTCATTCTAGCGTAAATTAAAAGTTCTAGTGTCCTTTTTAAGTGCCCAAAAAACTGGAGGGCACCGAGGCCCCCTCCAATGCACATTTTTCTCCAAGGTCACCGGATCAAAATTTTGAGATAGCCATTCTGTTTAACTTAGTCAAAAACCTAATAACTATGTCTTTGGGGATGACTAAATCCACCACAGTTCCCGGAGGAGGGGTGCCAACTTATAAGCTTTGACCATTGTTTACACATAGTAGTTGTTAATTATGAAGTGTACAGGCGTTTACAGGGGGACTTTTTTGTGTTGTGGTTAGGGTGGGTCGGGGGGGGGGGCAGGTTACGTGGGAGGATCTTTCCATGGAGCAATTTTTCATAAGGGAAGAGAACTTCCATGAAGCGGTCGCAGGATTTTCTAGTATCATTTAAAAAAAGACAATGAGAATTTTTTTTCAACTGGAAGTAATGATAAGCATTGAAACTTAACAAGAACTAAGAGCTCATATGGCACTTGTGACGAGGCGAGAAGAGCTAAGAGCCTCGAGATCATATGGTATGAGCTCTAACAAAATTCTACGAATCAATAGATTGATTCAAAAAGGAAAATAAGAGCCTTAATGCCGGTCAGGATTTAAAATAAGAGCTCTGAGTCACGATGTCCTTCTAAATATCAAAATTCATTAAGATCCGATCACCCACTCGTAAGTTATAAATACCTAATTTTTTCTAATTTTTCCTCTCCCTTTAGCCCCCCAGATGGTCGAATCTGGGAAAACGACTTTATCAAGTCAAATTGTGCAGCTCCTTGACACGCCTATCAATTTTCATCGTCCTAGCACGTCCAGAAGCACCAAACTCGCCAAATCACTGAACCCCTCCGCCCAACTCCCCCAAAGAGAGCGAATCCAGTACGATTCTGTCAATCACGTATCAAGGACATTTGTTTATTCTATCCACCAAGCTTCATCCCGATTCCTACATTCCAAGTGTTTTTCCAAGATTTCCCCCCTCCAACTTCCCCCAATGTCAAACGATCTGGTCGGAATTTAAATAAGAATTTTAAAGCACAAAATCCTTCTAAATATCAAATCTCATTAAGATCTGGTCACCCTTTTGTAAGTTACAAATACCTCAATTTTCAAAATTATCCCCCGTCCAATTCCACCAAAGAGAGCAGATCCGGTCCGGTTATGTCAGTCACGTATCTTAGACAGGTTTTCATTCTTCCCATCAAGTTTCATCCTGATCTCACCGCTTTAAGTATTTTCTAAGATTTCCGGTCCCCCCCAACTGCCCCCCCCCCAATTACGCTTGATCCGGTTGAGATTTCAAATAAGAGATCTGAGTTACGAGGTCCTTCTAAATATGAAGTTTCATGAAGATCCGATCACTCCTTCATAAGTTGAAAATACGTCATTTTTTCTTATTTTTCAGAATTAACCCCCCCCCTCCCCAATAGATCAGATCCGTTTCAATTATGTAAATCACGTATGTAAGATTTCTGCTTATTTTTCCCACCAAGTTTCATCCCGATCCCTCCAATCTAAGCGTTTTCCATGATTTTAGGTCCCCCCCCAAACTTCCCCCAACGTCACCAGATCCAGTCAGGATTTAAAATAAGAGCTTTGCGACACGATATCTTTCTAAATATCAAATTTCATTGGGATCTGATAACCCGTTCGTAAGTTTAAAATACCTCATTTTTTCTAATGTTTCAGAATTAACCCCTCCCCCAACTACCCCAAAGAGAGCGGATCCGTTCCGGTTATGTCAGTCATGTATCTAGGACTCGTGATTATTTTTTCCACCAAGTTTCATCCCGATCCCTCCATTCTAAGTGTTTTTCGGGTTTTAGGTTTTTTCAAGTTTTAGGCCCATCGCCTAAAGTTCTTTAAAGTTGTGCTTTAAAGTTCTAATTTTAAATTTCCGACCAGATCCTGTGACATTTGGGGGAGTTGGAGGGGGAAACCGGAAATTTTGGAAGACATGAAATTTGGGGTATTATAGGCAGGGGGTGGCGGTAAGGTTAGGTTTTTAACCCATTTCTGAGATATATTCTCTCCCCCCCTAATTTGCAAATGTATAGCCCAAATTACTCTATTGTATAAACTAAAGTATTATATTTACATCATCTTTTGGTGTATTTCATTATGATTAACGTAACTACACTTCTTGAGTGTGTTAGGTATAATACATAAGTACCAGTAATTTTCTTTCAAAAGGCCACAGACTAATAGAACCAATTTTCGTTGTTTTTTAAGTTAATCACCCCCCTCCCTAAAAAACGAATCAAGAGCCTGTGTATGTACCTGCAGTCCTTTGAGTCTGCAAGGCTATCGAAATATTCAACACCCGACTTTAGAATAATATCAAAAATGATTACCTTGCCCTTTTGAATTATCGATACCGTTCTTTATTGGTAGGAATTTTTTCATACATTTCAGTTACAATTTTATCCTTATCTTTTGACATAGATTCTTTGAATGACCTGCTCATCAAATTCATGGAAAACGTTTTAGATACGTATTTAAATTGCGCATTTGAAAAGGCAGCCTTTGAAACAGGTGAGCAATAACTGGGGTCCGCGTTGTCTGTGCCCAAAGGACATGGGAACTAATTAAAAGTCAATAGGTAATTTCATGAATGTAAAATCATCATTGATGACTGTCACAGTGTAAAAATATTTTCCCTTTACTGTGCTGACTGCATAGATGACTGGAACAGTTACATCCGCAGGACTTTGCTTCTTAGGGAATTCCAATTTCGTCAGCAATAGTTACGGCTTAGGGGTATAAGCCTAGAGAAAGAAACATGTTAAGAAAATATTTCATAATACACACAATAGCTGTAGCTAACACCTTTTGCATGGATACCCCTATACTTTACCGCCAACCCACCTTCCCCTAAAAAGCAAATATATAGTCCAAATCATATAAAACCAATGCATTCTGTCACCCATCACTTGTTTTCCGGTTCTTCTTTTAAACAGTTAATTCAATTAATAAGTACAAGGTATGAAACAAGAGAGACGCATTGGGAGAATAGAGGGGAAATATATAATTTCGACTGTATATTTACACATTAAGGGGGGGGGGGGTAAAATATAGCGAGTTCCATGCAAAATCTGTTTGCTACAATTGTTATGTATATTGTATTCTTATCATGCTTCCTTCTCAAACATGTTTCCTTCTTAACTCGTAAGTTAAAAATACCTCATTTTTCTAATCTTTCAGAATTAACCCTCACACCCACTCCCCCAAAGAGAGCGGATCCGTCCCAGTTATGTCAATCACGTATCTAGGACTTGTGCTTATTTTTCCCACCAAGTTTCATCCCGATCCCTCCACTCTAAGCGTTTTCAAAATTTTAGGTCCCCCCTCAATTCCCCCCAATGTCACCAGATCCAGCCAGGATTAAAAATAAGAGCTCTGAGACACGATATACTTCCAAACTTCAAATTTCATTAAGATGCGATCACTCCTTCGTAAGTTAAAAATACCTCATTTTTCTAATTTGTGCAGAATTAACCCTCCCCAACTCCCCCAAAGAGAACGGATCCATTGCGGTTATGTCAATCACGTATCTAGGACTTGTGCTTATTTTTCCCACCAAGTTTCATCCCGATCCCTCCACTCTAAGCGTTTTCCAAGATTTTAGCCCCCCCTCAATTCCCCCCAATGTCACCAGATCCAGTCGGGATTTAAAATAAGAGCTCTGAGACACGATATCCTTCCAAATTTCATTGAGATCCGATCACTCCTTCGTAAGTTACAAATACCTCATTTTTTCTATTTTTTCAGAATTAACCCTAGCCCCCCCCCCCCCAACTCCCCAAAACAGAGAAGATCCGTTCCGGTTATGTCTATTATGTATCTAGGACTTGTGCTTATTTTTCCCACCAAGTTTCATCCCGATCTCTCCACTCTAAGTGTTTTCCAAGTTTTAGGTTTCCCCCTCCCAACTCCCCGCCCCCGTCACCAGATCCAGTCGGGATTTAAAATAAGAGCTCTAAGGCACGATATCCTTCTAAACATCAAATTTCATTGAGATCCGATTACCCGTTCGTAAGTTGAAAATACCTCATGTTTTCTAATTTTTTAGAATTACTCCCCCCCCAACTACCCCAAAGAGAGCGAATCAGTTCCGATTATGTCAGTCATGTATCTGGGACTTGCGCTTATTTTTCCCATCAAGTTTCATCCCGATCCCTCCACTCTAAGTGTTTCGTCTCTTCCACAATACCTTGCTCTTTACGCTAAAGTATTTTTAGTAACTCTAACTAGTTATTCTACGGCCTTTTTGATTCAAGGGTCATTCTGAAAGATTTGGGACAAAATTCAAGCTTTAATGTAAAGAACGAGGTATTGACGAGGGGGCAAACCCCCTCATATACGTAATAAAAATACACAAATATATAAGTTCGTTACATAAGTTAATTCGTAAGGTACGTATGTTTGTTACAAACAAAACGTTTGTAAAAAAAAATAAAACAAATCTAGTTGTCTTTTTAAGTAACCAAAAATTGGGAGGTAACTAGGCCTCCTCTCCCATCCCCCTTTTTTTAGCGAAATCGTCCGATCAAAACTATGAGAAAGCCATTTAGCTTGTAATTAACATAAAAATTGTTTCTCCAGACTAAACATCCGTATGATATATGGGTAGATTATTGCAAAATATATCATGCGAAGAATACTTTCCGGCAGAATATGCTTCAATCTTTTGACGATGCCAACTCCACGTGCAACTTTAGTGAAGATAATGTCGCTATGATGCTTCTACGATAGATTAGAAGCATTATGGAAACCGAGGTACCGCAGTGATATAACTTGTAAAATAGGCTTTTCACCAAATAGAACTTTACTACTTACATCAACAGAATCACCCACTCTACAGAATGTCAGTAAAAAATTTTCTTTACATTCACACACAGCAAACTTACACTTGTAAGCATCTCTAATCTTTTGAGAGTAATATGAGCTTTTGCTATCAAATTATCTGCGGATTTTGGAAATTTTGTTAGCAATAATGTTAGTAATATACTTATCCTTAAGATAAACGCGCATCATGTTCACGTAAACTAAATAAAGTAAAGGGCCCAGCACACATATTTTGCTATTTATAATGAGATATTGTCGTATGAGTGTCTACACCAGGAAACTACTTTACCCCACAAAATACAAGGCTATCAAGCATGGACTCCTGATCATAATTATCAAGCTTTTTTTCTATTCGACCAATTCTCTCCTCCAAATTTTCAATTTGAAGTCTCAGACTACCTAGTAGAGCCTGCTCAATTTTTGCAAACTTTGGATCAAACTCGAGCGTGATTGAATCATGAACCTGGCTGATTATCAGTTCAGTACCTTCTTTGTTCAATGAATTTGGGTCATTGAACTTTTCATTAGCTGAAAGTAAATGAAAGTAAGGAGCAGCATTAAAACTTAAAACGAACAGAAATTACTCCGTATATGAAAGGGGCTTTTCCTCCTCAACGCCCCGCTCTTTACGCTAAAGTTTGACTCTTCTCTTAACTCTATTTTTAAACAGTAAGAAACTTTAGCGTAAAGAGCGGGGCGTTGAGGAGGAAAAGCTCCTTTCATATACGGGGTAATTTCTGTTCGTTTTAAGTTTTGTTGTTGCTCCTTACTTTCATTTAAAAAAACTTGTTTTTTTTTATTTAATTTATGGACGTTTTTGAATTAATGCATGTTTTGATCTTTGCTTTCCGCACATAAATAATTAAAACGAAATTTGCATATTAATTAATTGCAATTAATCGGAAGATTTTGAGAAAAAGGAGCGAGGGAGGAGGCCTAGTTGCCCTCCAAGTTTTTGATTGCTTAAAAAGGCAACTAGAACTTTTATTTTTTTACAAACGTCTTCATTGGTAAAAAATATACGTAACTTACGTAACGAACTTCTATATTAGTATGTTTTTATTGCGTATATTAGGGGGTTAAACCCTCGTCGATACCTCGCTCTTTACACTAAAGCTTAGATTTTGTCCCAATTCCTTAAGAATGACCTCTGAATCACAAAGGCCGTAGAATAAATAGTTGAAATTACTAAAAATACTTTAGCGTAAAGATTGAGGTATAACGAGAAGGTAAACCCCTAATATGCGTAATAATTTTTGTTCGTTTTAAGTTTTAATGCTGCTCCTTACTTTCAGTAGAAAAAAACTTTTCATATTTATTTTTTCGTTGTTTTTTCAAATAATGCTAGAAAATCCTGCGTCCCCTTCATTGAAATTCTCTTCCCCCATGAGAAGTTTCTCCATGGAAATATCCTCCCAAGTAACCCCCCCCCCTCAACTCTCCCCCTAAACCAAAAAAAATCTCCCTGAAAACGTCTGTACACTTCCCAGTAACCATTACTATATGTAAACACAGGTCAAAGTTTGTGACTTGCAGCCCCTCCCACGGTGACTGCGGGGGAGTGAGTCGTCCCTAAAGACATATTCATTAGGTTTTTCGACTATGGTGAATAAAATGGCTATCTCAGAATTTTGATCCGGAGACTTTTGGGAAAAAAAGAGCGTGGGAGGGGGCCTAGGTGCCCTCCAATTTTTTTGGTCACTTAAAAAGGGCACTAGAACTTTTAATTCCGTTGGAATGAGCCTTTTTGCGACATTCTAGGACCACTCAATCGATAAGATCACCCCTGGGAAAAAAAAACAAATAAACACGCATCCGTGATCTGCCTTCTGGCAAAAAAAAAATGCGAAATTCCACATATTTTTAGATAGGAGCTTGAAACTTCTACAGTAAGGTAACGGGAACAATAAGGTAACAATAAGGTTCTACGTTAAGATTCTATGACTTTTAGGGGGTGTTTCCCCCTATTTTCTAAATTGAGGCAAATTTTCTCAGGCTCGTAACTTTCGATGGGTATAACTGGTCTTGATGAAACTTATATATTTAAAATCAACATTAAAATGCGATTCTTTTGATGCAGCTATTGGTATCAAATTCCATTTTTTAGAGTTTTGGTTGCTATTGAGCCGGGTCGCTTCTTACTACAGTTCGTTACCACGAACTGTTTGATTGGTTATAGTTTCCAGCAGATGACTTTTTATTTTCTCCAGCTGGGCTTCAGTTGTAGCTAATTGTTCGTAAATCGGGGCGATACTTGAAGACACCAAGTTAGACCATAATTTATCTCTTGCTTTCAGGGCTTAAAAGGGCAAAATAGCTTCAATTCCCGCCGAAATTCACGATAATGGTTCATGTTTCTCAAAGTCGTAGGTAAACAATTCCATGCATGGGGTCCAAGATGCCGAATAGAAAATTGAGATCTACGGGTAATAGCAAGCGGACGACGAATTATATTGGACTGTCTCGTAAAATGTGTATTAATATCACTTCCTAATTCAAACATACTTTTAAAACATATTGGTAAACAATTTTGAAAATATTTATATATAAACAGATTTAAAAAGAAGAGTAATCTTAAAAAAATGCAGATATAACTTAAAATTATGTTGGAAAATATTTACTTAGACATGTAACACATACAAGGTGTGCGTCAATTGAGTTCGTATTGTACAAGGTATGCAAGCACGACATCAGTAACATTCCTCTTTATACGAAGGGTGTGCAATTTACTGTTTTCAAACATGGCTCAATGTATGACGGGTGAGTACTTGAAATGGGTGACTGAAACCAACGCAAAGTTTGCTAATTTGGAATAAAGTCAAAAATCAAAAGTAAAATACGAATAAAGCAAATGAAAATACGAGAAAGCGGGTATAATATTTTACCTAAAACTGTGGACCAAACTGAAAAAAAAAAACTTTTAATGATAAAAAAAAATTCTAGATTTTCATTTGTTTAATTTGTAAAGGGGAATCCAGTATGGTCTAAGAAACTATTTTATTATCTAATACTGAAATAAAACTTCTGCGAAAAACCATTTTCCAAGGTATTTAAAAGACGGGTTTCCAGGAAGACTATAGTCAAGCAGAAGTTTTTCAGTGACAAAATGCAATACCTCAAAAGGCTCCGTGGAGCAGCACCAGAAGCAAACGTAAAGTGTCAACAAAATTAACCACAATATCTCTTGATAAGAGATTTAACCCCGTAATCTTCGATTGGCAGAGCAACTTTCTACTAGAGCGGGGGAGAGGCTTTTTGCGGGAAAACTTTTCGACTGATGAGGAAATTTCCCGCATGATTTTAAAAACAATCAGAAATTAAAGTATTTTGAAAATGAAAGTGAGATAGCCTAAGAAAAATTTCACCCGGAATTGTCTGCAAAAAACTTTCCAAGTGGAATTTTGAACTAGAATGCAATTTTCTGGGTAAATTTACTTGAGAAGGAAGGGGGTTTATGTGGAAAGAACTTTCCATGCAGAATTTTCCCGGGGGGGATTTTCCATGGAGGGAGAGCCAGGTTTCCTCTCATTATTTAAAAACGATCGAAAATTAAATAAAAAATATGATTTTTTTCAACTGAACATAAGGATTAGTATCACAAAACGTAAGGAGAAAAGTAAGGAGCAAAACTTAAAACGAACAGGGATTATTACATATATGGAAAAAATTATCCTTCTTCAAAACTTGGCTCTTTACGCTAAAATTTGACTTTTTGTCCGAATTTTTAAGAACGACTCCTGAAACACAAGGGATTGATTAGAATAATTAGACTTTAAAAAAAACAGTTTTTTCAACTCAAAGTAAGGAGTAAGATTACAACATAAAATGAACAGAAATTATTATGTAAATGGGGGTTTCCCCCTCCTCAACACCTCACTCTTTACTCAAAAGTTTTTTGGCACTTCGAAAAAGTTATTTATTGTTATAATTAAATGACCCTAATCTTTCAGGTGCCGTTTTTAAGGAGTTTGGAGGAAATTTATACTTTAGCGTAAAGAGCAAGGCGTTGAGGAGGGGGAAATGCCTTATATATGTAATGATTTCGGTTCGTTTTAAGTTTCAATGTTGCTCCTTACTTTGAGTTGAAAAATATGTTTTTTTATTTAATTTCTAATTGTTTTTAAATAACGCCAGATTTTTTAAGAATCCCCTTTCCCACGGAAATATCGTCTGGACAGTTCAAACCTGGTGAAGACCCCGGATAGTTACCCTTAACATCTCCACGCGTAGAGCAGAGTTGGTAAAGAGAAAACAAGACATGTAAAGAAATTCCGTATAGGAATTCTGGTGAATTTGCCGAGTATGAAATTTCGCATGAAAAGTTCGCCCCCTGGAAACTTCCATAGCCCAGAAAAATCTCCCTGTGCAAAATGCCCGTAGCAGCAAATTCGTCCTCCCCTCCCTACCTGAAAAGTCTATGCATACTTCCCAATAACAAATACATGTAATAAATGGGCAAATTTTATAACTTAAAGACCTTTCCCCAGGGGTTGTGGAGAATCTTGTTAGCTGCAATTACATAGTTATTTTCCCTTTAGCCTATGCTGAACAAAACAACCATCTCAAAATGTTAATCGGACAGTTTTGGGAAAAAGCGGCGTGGGAGGGACTTAGTTGCCCTCTAATTATTTTGGTCACTTAAAAAGGAGACTAGAACTTTTTATTTCCGCTAAAAAGAGAGCTGTTTTCATGTTCTAATTCCATATTTTTTTTTCCAGATAGGCGCTAGAAACCTCTACAGTTGAGTTATTTGATACGCTGATATATGTAATGATCTCGGTTCGTTTTAAGTTTCAATGTTGCTCCTTACTTTGAGTTGAAAAAACTTGTTTTTTATTTATTTTCTAATTGTTTTTTAAATAACGCCAGATTTTTTAAGAATACCCATCCCCACAGAAATATCAACTGGACAATTTAAACCTGGTGAAGACCCCGGATAATTACCCTTAACATCTCCACGCGTAGAGCAGAGTCGGTAAAGAGAAAACAAGACATATAAACAAATTTCGTATAGGAATTCTGTTGAATTTACCCAGTATAAAATTTCCCATGAAAAGTTCGCCCCCTGGAAACTTCCAAAGCCTCAGAAAAATCGCCCCGTGTAAAATCCCCCTAGCAGAAAATTCATCCTCCCCTCCCCACCTGAAAAGTCTATGCATATTTCCCAATAACAAATATATTTAAACAATGGGCAAATTTTATAACTTAGAGACCTTTCCCCAGGGGTTGTGGGCGATCTTGTTAGCTCCAATGACATAATTACTTTCTCTTTAGCCTATTCTGAACAAAACAGCTATCTCAAAATGTTAATAGGACGATTTTAGGAAAAAGTGGCGTGGGAGAGACTTAGTTGTCCTCTAATTATTTTGGTCACTTAAAAAGGACACTAGGACTTTAGATTTCCGTTAAAAGGAGAGCTGTTTTTATGTTCTAGGCCCACTGGGTCGATACGATCACCCCTGATAAAAACAAACAAACAAATAAACAAACATTCGTGATCTTTCCTCAGGCAAAAAATCCAAAATTCCACAATTTTGCAGATAGGAGCTTGAAACCTCTACAATGAGGTTCTTTAATACGATGAGTCTGATGGTGGGATTTTTATTATGATTCTATGAACTTTAGAGGGTGTTTACCCCTTTTTTAGAAATTGAAATCAAATTTCCTGAGGCTCGTAGCCTTTAATTGGCAAAA
Source organism: Artemia franciscana (assembly GCF_032884065.1). Taxonomy (NCBI): domain Eukaryota; kingdom Metazoa; phylum Arthropoda; class Branchiopoda; order Anostraca; family Artemiidae; genus Artemia; species Artemia franciscana. The sequence goes on from NC_088863.1 coordinate 1,007,663, forward strand.
CAAAACCTAATGAAACTTATATATTTGGGGGTAGCTTAAAAATTCGATTCTTTGATTATATCTATTGGTATCAAATTTCGGTATTTTAGAGTTCTGGTTACTTTTGAGCCGGATCGCTCCTTACTTATAGTTCGTTATCACGAATTGTTTGATATAGCTTTTTTTTTAAACTTGCGTGATATTGAAAAGCGTGGTACTGATGAGGGGTAGCCTTTTTCGTATACGTTATAGTTTTTGTTCGTTTTAAGTTTTGGTTAAATAAAAAAAATAATTTTTTTTAACTGAAAGTGGAGCAACTCTAAACTTAAAACAAACAGAAATTATTATGCATGTAAAGGTGTGACTCCTCCAAAACACCTCGCTTTTAACGCTAAAGCTTTTTAGTACTTTTAAATAAAGCTTCTAATTTTTCTAACTAAACAAGGATTGTGTATCAGGAATCGTTCTTAAGGAACTGGGACAGAATTCAAACTTTAGCATAAAAACCAAGGTGTTGTGTAGGAGTAACCCTCTCCATATACGGGATAATTTATGTTTGTTTTAAGTTTAAAGTTGCTCCTTACTTTCGGTTGAAAAAACTTTTTTTTTAATTTAACTTCAAATCGTTTTTTAAAATAATTAAATTAAAAGAACATTTTTTTGAAACTGAAAGTAAGAAGCGACATTAAAACTCAAAACGAACAGAAATTACTCCGTGCATGAAAGAGGCTGTTCCATCCTCACCGCCCCGCTCTTTACGCTAAAGTTTGAATCTTTCTCTAACCTCTACTTTTTAAAACAGTAAAAATCTTTAGCGTAAAGAGCAGGGCGTTGAAAAGGGAACATCCCCTTTCATATACTGAGTAATTTTTGTAATTTGTAATAAAAAATACCATGCGTAAACAATTGGAAAATCTTGTAACTTAAAGACCTTTCTCCAAGGGCTCTGGGGGGTCATAATATTTCCAAAGACCTAGCTATTCAGCCTTTCAACTTTGCTGAACAAAATGACTATCTCAAATTTTTGACTGGAGGATTTTGGGAAAAAAGGGGCGTGGGAGGGCGCTTGGTTGTCTTCCAATTTTATTTGGTCACTTAAAAAATACACAAAAAATTTTAGTTTCCATTGGGATGAGCCCTCCCACTATATTCTAGGGCCACTGGGTCGATACGATCACCCTTGGAAAAAAAAATACAAATAAACATGCATCCGTGATCTTCTTCTGGCAAAAAATACTAAATTCCATATTTTTTCAGATAGGCGCTAGAAACCCATACAGTTGAGTTCTCTGATACGCTGAATTCAATAAAGTGTTTTTTTATTAAGATTCTGTGACTTTTATGGGATGATTCTGCCTTAATGAAACTTATATTGGTATCAAAATTTGGTTTTTAGAGTTTTGGTTACTATTGAGCCGGGTCGCTCCTCACCTACAGTTCGTTACCGCGAACTGTTGAATATTGCTTCTTGCTTTCAGTTGAAAAAACTTGTTTGTTTTTTTATTCAAGTTCTGATCGTTTTTTTTTTTTTTAAGTAAAGCCAGGAAATCTGGCAACTCCTCCAATGAAATATCCCTCCTCCCAGGATTTATTCTCAAGAAAATTTAATCTTGGTAAAAATTTACACTGGACAATTATCTTTGACATCTCCATGTGTAAATTTGAGTCGGCAATGAGAAAGCAGGCGTATAGTTTTTCGGTGTATAATTTTCCCTGACAAATGGATCCCCTGGAAAGTCCCCTCCCCATGGAAAATCATCCCTGTAGAAAATTCTACTATTATAACATCCCCCCCCAGAAAAATGTATGCATAGTTCTTAATAATAAATACTATACGTAAGCAATTGAAGAATTTTTTAACTTAAAGACCTTCCCCTAGGGATTCTGGGGGGTCATAATATCGCCAGAGGTATAGTTATCCGTCCTTTCAACTATGCTGAAGAAAGTGGCTATCTCAAAATTTTGATCGGACGATTTGAAGAAAAAGGAGCTTCGGAGGATCAGCCTCCAATTTTATTTGATCTCTAAAAGGGGAACTAGAAGTTTTAATTTCCATTTGAATGAGCCCTCCCATGGTGTTTTCGGACCACTGGATCGATGCGATCACCCCTGGAAAAAAACAAAAACAAACAAATAAATAAACACGCATCCGAGATACTTTTTCTGGCAAAAAATACAAATTTCCTCATTTTTCAGATAGGCGCTTAAAACCTCTACAGTTGTGTTCTCTGATATGCTGAATTTGATGGTGTGATTTTTATAAAGATGAAAGATTTTTATAAACCAGACTTTATGGGGTGTTTCCTCTTTTTCCAAAAATTAGGCAAATTTTCTCAAGCCCCTAACCTTATATATTTGAAATCATCATAAGACACCGACTCTTTTGACATGTCTCTTGGTATCAAAATTCCGGTTTTTAGAGTTTCGGTTACTATTGAGCCGGGTCGCTCATTACTTACAGTTCGTTACCACGAACTTTGTGATATTACTCCTTGCTTTCAGTTAAAAAAAACTCTTTTTTTTTTATTTAATATATATAAGCAACTACGTTTGTTACCACATCATCACCTTTCTTGATCCAGGTTGATAATTCAGATAGTGTTTTAAGTCTTAAAAATTCGTGAAAAAAGAACCTTGAACTTATGTCACCCTTTTAAGGGAAAGGACTCTTCCGTGCCAGTTTCGATTTCAGCTGTCTTCCAGCTTGGAAAGTAAGTTGGCGACTTGTCTGTATCTTTGGATGAACACTGTCACATCCCATTTGAGTGCGTCCTTTTATAATATTATAATTTAAAAAATTTTTACCACAAGACAAGTTTTTCAAAGAAAAGTAGAGAACTCCATTAAGAGCTAAGAAAAAAAAAAACAATTGACCGCGGATTGTCAGTTTAATCAACATGTACTGACATTTGTTACTTACGGTTTTGAAAATATTTCAAACGTGTTTTGTTTTAAGCAAAGCGCAAATTGTATCCCCTTCTTGAGAAGACATGGGGGTTATCAGCCCTATCATGTTAACTTTTGCTCGTTTTGAATTTGACTTGGCTATTTATTGTAATTTCTGCTCGTTTTGAGTTTCATTTATTTATTGATAGTGATTTGTAATAGTTCTACGCTTGGAAGATTATTTGACTTTATTTCTCTGCATTCTTGGCCTAATGGAGCTCTTTACTTTTCTTTGAAAAACTCGTCTTGTGGAAAAAGCTTTCAAATTAATTTCTGTTCGTTTTTTATTGACATAGTCTTTTTCATGGAGAAAAATATTAATGTATATATTTTCAGTTTTTTTCTATAAGAATTCATAGTATAGGTTGCTATCTGTATGTTGGAGAAACTTTATAACAATTTTTTATCCTGACACAAACAGTATAATTTTTAATTTAATTTTATAGCTTCTGAATTGGACCTAAAAATAAAACTTTCCCAAAAGATTGTATGTACGCTCTTAGACAACCTGGACAAGCTTACACTCTTTTTATTTCTTTAAATTGTAAGAACAGAAGTATTTATAGTAGTATCCCTACAAGTTTCAGCTTAATATTCCCATTTGATCTTAATATATTGCTGAGATGTCTTATTGGCAACCTTTGACACGATATCTTTTGATTTTTTTTTAAAGCAACGTTTAGTTGTAAAGCATAATGGGCCGATTGCATCATTGTTGCGGGTTGACATGCTTAATATCCCTATAGACATTTATCCTGGACCATTCAATTTTCCTGAACAAAATGATTGTATCAAAATTTTGACTGGGTGCGATTGAAAAATGAATGGGCTAGAGAGAAGGACTGCTTCCCCTCCAATCTCTTTTTACTCGATAGTCGTGCTGTAATTGGAGTGCAAGGATGAGTACTTCGTCCTTCATGTATCTAGTAAAAACATTTTAAAACAAGTAAAAAAAGTTAAAGCATTTTAAATGTATTTCGTTTTCAGTAAAGTGCAAATTATGTTCTAGTCTTGAGAAGGTATGGGGGTTGTCAAAGACATAATTTCGAGAACTTTCAAATATTCTGAACAAAATGACTATCTCAAAATTTTGATCATATGTATTTGGGAATTGATGGACGTGGGGGGGGGGCTTGTTGCCTTCCAATCACTTTTGACTAATAAAAAGGGTACTAGTCCTTTAAATATCCTACCTAATGGACCTTTTTTGAAGTTTCAACGAAAACAAATGGTCATCTCAAAACTTCTGTCAGATCTATTTCGAGAAAATGTAAGGTGTGTGGCGGGGGAGGGGATATCCTCCCTTCAGTTACTCTGAATATTATAAGAGGCACTAGAACTTCTTATTCTCAACCCAATGAGCTCCGTCTGAAGTTTATACGATCATCCTTTGTACATATACCTTATAAGCTCCCATCGAATAACTTACAGCCCTTGCCCTGAGAGCTGTGAGGGAGGGGGTTGTCATTCTCAAATACATAAATTCTGAAGCTTTTAATGACGTTAAACAAAATGGCTATCTCAAAATTCTTACTGGATGTATTTGGAGAAATTTTGGGCGTGGGAAGGGGTTCATTTGCCGGCCCATCACTTTCAACTATTAAAAAGGGCTCTAGCCCTTTAAATTTCCAATCAAATGAGCTGTTTTTGAAGTTTCTACGACAACAACTGGCCATCTCAAAATTTCTTTCAGATACGTTTCGGGAAACCTCGAGGTGAGGGGGAGGGTATCCACCCACCGATCACTCTGAATCTTTAAAAAAAGGCACTAGAACATCTGAGTACTAATACAATATATATATATATATATATATATGTATATATATATATATATATATATATATATATATATATATATATATATATATATATATATATATATATATATATATATATATATATATATATATATATATATATATATATATATATCCCCCCAGGGTATAATTTAAAACACTTGCCCTCGGGGCTGTGTGGGGGGTGCCATACTCAAAGACATAATTTCCGGACCTTCCAATTATTTTGAAAAAAAATGGCTGTTTCTACATTGTGATTAAATGTGTCTGGGAAAGTAGTGAGCTTGGGAGGTGGGTTTGTTCCCTTCCAATCACTTTCGACTATTAAAAATGGCACTGACCCTTTCAATTTCGAATCAAATGATCTCTTTAAGTTTTTACGATCATCCGTTTTACATATACCTTATATGCACCAAGGGCATAATTTAAAGCCCTTGCCCCGAGGACTGTGGGGGGGGGGGGAAGTGTCATACTCAAATACATAATTTTCAAACTTTTCAACTACGTTGAACAAAACAGCTATTTCAATATTTTGATTGTATTTATTTGGAGAAATGGTGATCATTGGAAGGGGGTTAGTTGCCCTCCAATCAATTTTGACTATTAAGAAGGGCACCTGCTCTTTCACTTTCCTATTGAATGATCTCTTTTCGAAGCCTCTAAGACAAAAAATGGCCTTTTCAAAATTTTTATCAGACACATTTCAGGAACACATGAGGTGTGGGGGGGGGTGTCCACCGCCCGATAATTCTGAATCTTAAAAATGGTACTAGAACTTCTGATTACCAATTCAATGAGCTTCATCCGAAATTTATTCGACCACTCTTTCTATAAATACCTTATACACCCCCAGGGCACAACTTACAACCTTGCCCTGAGGACTGCGGGGGGAGGTTGGGTTTCATTTTCAAATACATACTTTCTGGACCTTTAATTACATTGAACAAAATGGCTATCTCAAAATTTTGGCTGGATGTATTTGGGGAAGTGGTGGGCGTGGGAAGGGGTCTATTTGCCCTCCAATCGCTTTAAACTATTAAAAGGGACACTAGGCTCTATAAATTTTCCATGATTAATAAAAAATGCTAGCCTACACTTTATCAAGTTAAATTTTCATTTTACTTTTAGTTTGTACATATAGTATGGACTATTGAAAGACACTTTGAATCTTGAAAGAGCACTAGATCGTCTGAGTACCAATCCAATGAGTCCCTCCGAAGTTTTACTCTTATCAATACTATATGTACCTTATATAACCCCAGGGCTTAAATTAAAACACGTGTCCTTAGAGCTGTGGGAAGCGGTGACATCCCCAAATACATATTTACAGGACCTTTCAATTACGTTGAAAAAAATGGCTATTTAACATTTTCATTAGATGTGTCTGGAGAAACGATGGGCGTGGGAGTGGGCTTGTCTCCCTTCAATCGCTTTCGACTATTAAAAATGGCAACGACCCTTTCAATTTTCAATCAAATGAGCTGTTTTTTATGTTTCTACGACACCAAATGGCCATCTCAAGTTTCTATCAGATGCACATCGGGAAAATACAAGGTGCGAGGGGGGAGGGGGAGGGGGTTTCCACGCTTCCATCACTCTGAATCTTAAAAAGGCCAATAGAAGCTCTGAATACCAATAAAATGAGCCCCCACCGAAGTTTATGCGATAAACTCTTCTATATATACCTTATATGCCCCCAGGGCATAACTTAGCATCCTTGCCCTGAGGGCTCTGGGGGATTGGCAAGACCTTTCAATTACGCTGAAGATAATGGTTATCTCGAAATTTTCGTTGTATGTGTTTGGAGAAATGGTGGATGTGGGAGGGGGGTTAGTTACCCTCTATATCACTTTTAATTATTAAAAAGGGCACTAGCTCTTTCAATTTTTAATTGACTGAGATCATTTTGAAGTTTGTAAGACAACAAATCGCCATCTCAAAATTTCTATCAAAAGTGTTTTGGGAAAATATGAGTTGTGGGGGAAAGACGGGAGGCTATCCAACTTCTGATCACTCTGAAACTTAAAAATGGCACTAGAACTGATTAACATTCCAATTAGCCCCCTTCGAAATTTATGTGACACTTTTTCTAATGTATACCTTATATGCTCACTAGGTATAACTTACAACCGTTGTCCTTAGGGCTTTGGGGAACTGTGTACGATTAGTTGCCCCTCCAAAATTTATACAAAACCATTTATATAAATATAGCTTATATACCCCCAGGGCATAACTTACGGTTCAGGCCCTGAGGGCTCTGACCACTCTGAATCTTAAAAAGGGCACTGGAACTTCTGATTACCACTTCAATGAATACCACCCGAGGTTTATACGATCACCCTTTCTATATATACCCTATGTGCCCCCAGGGCATAATTTATAAGCCTTGCTTTGAGGTCTTTGGGGGGCGGGGGTTGTAATCCTCAAATACATAATTCCCAGACCTCTGAGCTACGTTGAATAAAATGACTGTCTCAAAATTTCGATTGGATGTATTTAGAGAAATGGTGGGTGTGGGAAGAGGGTTAGTTGCCCTCCAATCAATTTTGAATATTAAAAGGGGCACTAGCCCTTTCAATTTCTAATTGACTGAGTTATTTTCGACATTTCTAAGACAACAAATGGTCCTCTCAAAATTTCTATTAGATGTATTTAGGAAAAAGACGAGGTGTATGTGTGTTGGGGGGGAGGTATCCACCTTCCGATCACTCTTAATCTTAAAAATAGCACTAGAACTTCTGATTACCAATTCAATGAGCCCCTCCGAAATTTATACAACCCTCCTTTCCATATATATCTTATATACCCGCAGTAGGGTGTGTTTGGGAGAGTGGTGGGCGTGGGAGGGGGTAGTTGTCCTCCAATCACTTTCGACTATTAAAAAGGGAACTGGCCCCTCCAAGGTTTTTACGATGACTCTTTAACACATGCCTTATATGTACCCAAGACATAACTTACAACCCTTATCCTGAGGGCTATGTGTTTGTGGGGGGGGTGTCATCCTCAAATACATAATTTCTATACCTTTCAAATACGTTTAACAGAAGGGCTGTTTTAAAATCGGGATCGGACATGTCCAAGAAAGTGGTGGGCGTGGGAGGGGTTTAGTTGTCCTCCGATCATTTTCGACAATGAAAAAGGGCACTGGTCTGTTCAATTTTCAATCGAATAAGCCCTCTTCGGAGTTTCTACGACATCTCCATCAATACGAAGTGTTTTGGTCTCAACAAAAAAATAAATAATACATTGTTCCCACATCACTCTTTACTTAAGCAGAGCTTTTTAGCTGCCTTTGATTTCTGAATCATTGTGGAACTGCTTTGGAGTGTATACTTTACCAACATGTTCGAAAGGACGTAGCTTTTGTTTTAATGGCTACAATCATCAGTCCAAAGCATGATTCGATTGCTGCAAAATAGGCTTCTCGCAGATCATCAATTCTCTTGACTATGCACATTATGAATTCAGAAGTATTCAGTTGACATTTTGTTTCATCACACAAAATGTTTTGATGTCATAAAACAGACGAAGTGAGTTTTTAAATACTGATTTTCTCGTATAGTGCAAATAAGAGGTTTTGATGCGAGGACAAACATGGGTTGACTGCAAATCACGTGTTTAAACAGCAATAGTGCCGCAACACTGGCTTGCATCTTTTTCATTCTTATTTTTTCCCGCCCTTGCCTTCTATTCGCGTTCCATGTGGCGCTGGCGGCTTCCTTCGTCAGTGCATCGAAGTTTGAAAGAAATGCGAACACAATTTTCTTAAGCTTGAATACAGTAAAGCCTTTTTCATCTATTAGGTCACTAAAAAGTTGAACCACCATCGTTTTTTCTACATTTTGTTGATTTTGCCTTGTAAGCCGCTAAGATGTCAGCCTGAGAAGAAAAAGTATATTTGAAGGTTTTTTTTTAATCTCAAGACCTGTAGTACAGGGCTGTTTACTTTGGAAGTTCAGTTAAAAACCTGTTTTTGAAATCTTTTCGTTGACGAAAACTGGCTGATTTTCTAGAGTCAATATAAAAAGTTTGTGGGATCGTTCGCGTTATTGGTTTGTGAACGCAATTTGTTGCAGCTGAGGATGCTCAATTTCTCACATACCGTTCACCTTCACGATCATGATCTTGCGAACACTCAATTATCTTTGTGAGGTTTTGAGCGAGTAGTTTATAGTTTCAATACGTCTTAAAGTGCAACTGCTGGTTTTGTCTTTTCAGTGTCATCAAAATAAACAAATGTAGAAATGTACGTCTTCTTCTGATTACATGACGTCCTTGCATAATATTCATTGAAAGAATACTTTTGTCTGCTTTGGGCACCATCACACACTCAAAGTTTATTTTACTAGAATCAATTCCATAAAAGGTATAACAAGGCCTAGGGGCTTGAGCAAAATTTGTCGCTTCAGCTATTTCCCATACCCTATCTTGCTAGTTGATTACTTTTCTTCTAAAAGAAAAGTGCAAAAGAAAAGTGAAGAACATACGATCTTCCAGCATATAATAAAAGATTTTAAAAAATTGAACTAGTATTTTGAAATGTTTTCAAAATCTCAATTTATTGGGTGCTTGTGTACTTTGAAAAAAATTACTATATGTTCTAATCAAAAGTGAAACTATTCATTTTGACTGACTGGACTAACTACATGGGGATTCCTGATTTCCGACAAATCCTAATTGCCACTGCTGCAATGTTCTTACTCGCTCATAGATAAGTTGATTTTGCATTCTGTTGGCGCAACTTGAGACATTTCAAAATTTCAGCAGTTTCAGCTTGTTATTGCCAATTTCAAGGGCTATCCGCTATGGCCCGTGCGAATTACTCGAGTAACAGAGGATAAAAAATGAATTTATAACTACTTGGTAGAAGACCAACTAAAGCACGAGTTACGGAGAAGAGTCTTATTTCCTATGAGGATAATCACTGTGACGCTTCTAAGGAAACTAATGTCTAACGGACAATTTACTCGCAAAGATCGTCGCAACAGAGGAAGGAGTAACAAAAACCAAAGAGTTTAAGACTTTGAATCAACTGTTTGGTATGTGTGGTATGGAAAAAATATCATTCTGAATATCTGGATGCAGATAACATCTTTTGGTTTAGTTCAACATCCGACTTGAAACTCCCTAGAAGTTCAATTTTGACATCCTAGCAGGTCTCAAGATATCACATTTAGTCCTTTGGGTGATCTGGATGCAAACAGCAGCTTTAAATTTGTTTCAACATCCCCCTAAACTTTCCCCGGAAGCTTCAATGAAATGCCATTATCTGTTCGCGATATATTTCTGGTACTTCGTTTGGACCACTGGGATGCAAATTTTTGTGTTTTGATCAAGCTCAATATTTACCTCAACATTCTTAGAAACTTCCTACCTAATACCCTTAAATATTCCCGAAGTAGTGCAGACATGCTATTTTGACAACCTGGATGTGTTTGGTATCTTTGGTTTACTTTAACATCCCAATTGACATTTCCGGAAAATTTTAATTTAATGATCTTAGCTGCTCTTGAGGTAATGCGATTACCCACATTGGTAACTGGACTACGCATACCGTTTTTAAGTTTAGCATACCCCTCAATATTCTGTAAATTTTTGAACTTGATAATCTTTCGGAATTAATCTTGAAATATTGAATATATATCGTTTTGACAACTAAGATGCATATAGTATATTCTGACCTGGTTCAATATCTCTCTTAACATTCTCTGAAAGTTCCAACTCAATATTCGTAGCCATTCCTAAGACCAATACCTGTCTATACATACAACCTGGTCTATTTTGACAACCACGATACACTTAAACTCTTTTCAGTTGGTTCCATAATAGCAGTAATAGTAGCAGTATTAGTAGCAGAAGTAATAGAAAAATTGATAGTAATATTGATAGCCCTGGAATCTTCAGCTTATTACCTGAAGGTGCTTCTGGGACATTGCTAATACACTAATTTTATTATACAGATGTATGTTATGTTTTTATGCCCCCCCCCCCTTTCTCGACCACAAATAGTGTATATAAATAATTGAAGAATTGTTAAATTACAACCCTTGTCCCAAGAGCTCTAGGGGGAGAGGGTTTTCATCCCAGACACGTAGCTATTGGGCCTTTCGACTATGTTGAACATGATGACTGTCTTTTTTGTATGAGATGTATTCAAGGAAGAGATTTAGCGCAGGTTGCCCAAAAATTCCTTTTGACTCTTAAGAAAAATACTGAAATTTTCAGTTTAAAATTAAATGACCCCGTTTCAATGCGATCTTGCATACGAAGTGCCGTGGCGAAAGGAAATATATATATATATCTATATATATATATATATATATATATATATATATATATATATATATATATATATATATATATATATATATATATATATATATATATATATATATATATATATATATAAAAGGAAATAAATAATATATTGGTCCTCAGAAACTACTGCGTATACTGCACTGCTCATGAAACAATTTTTTTATATTCCCTAGAGTGGCCTTAGGCTCTCATATAAACTCAAAACAAGCAAAAATTAACAGTAGTAGGGATGAAAACCACAATTTCTTCTTAAGACCAGAACATAATTTGTACTTACTCATTCATTTATTTATTGATGGTGTTTTATCTATTTATTGATGATGATTTGTGGTAGTTCTACATTTGGAAGATTATCATACTTTATCTCTGCTCATTTTTGGTTTAATGGAAATCAATTTTTCTTTTCAACATTTTATAAAAGTTTTTTTGATTAATTTCTGTTTGTTTTTTATTGACATAGTCATTTCATGGAATTTTTGTTTTTGTCTTTCTGGTTTTTCTTCAATATCCATTGTTTGGCTTGGTATTTGTGTGTTGGAGAAGTCTTTCTAACAGTTTTTGATCCTGACACAAATAGTACTGTTTAATTTAATTTCATACCTTTTCAAGTTTACTCAAAAAACAAAACTTAATACCATTCCCGAAAAATTTTATCTATGCTGTTTGACAACTTAGATACAATTAGACTCTTCTGAGTTTTCGGACTCTTTTTGGAAAATGAATGGGCTTTGGAGAAGGGCTGCTTGCCCTTTTATCTCTTTTGACACTTAAAAAGGCTATTAGAACTTTTGCTTTCAAATTGAATTAAATCCTATAAAGGTTTCAATTATATTTCTAGCCATTGTAGAGAGCTGCTGCCTATGATATTGCTTATATTTTCTTTTGAAAATCTGCATGCCTATGGTTTAATTTACGCTCCCCCCAGACCTTCGCTAAAAGCTTCGTGTTAATACCCTTGGTTTCATTAGTTACAGTAACTGTGATGGTAGTATTGTTTATTGTTTGGGGTTTGACGTGTTCGACCAACAGGTCATATGCGGTATGGTAGTATTAATAGTATAGACATAGTGCCTTCTGGTCAGGGTTGCCACCGTCGGTGATTTATCACCAGATCTGGTAATTGTTCAGTTTATTTTCTTTAATCTGAAGATTTTCTTCTTTAGTTTGGTCATTTTCGTTAAATTTGGGGATTCTCTACAAAAGTGGTCGCTATTCCATCCATCATTTGTTTTCACTGTATTACTGAGGTGATATAATCAGTGACTTACAAATTTTGTTCCTGTTTTTCCGCTATTACTAAAGAATGGTGTTATTTTGGGCTTCTCTGTACTTTGGCACTTCTGTTTCGAATAATTATAAATTTGAAATGTATGACCCATGTGTGCTAGCAAGGGTTTGAGCCTCAGAAACGACAAAAAAAAGACTTCTCAGGTAAAGTTAGCATATTCCCACATGAACGTAGATTTAACAGCCTAGGCTAATTTTTTTTCAGTCTCAGAAAAGGGAATAAAAGATACTAGATTTTGAACACAACATAAAATTTTTTTTTGTGCCTTGAACATACTAATCAGAGAAATTATCATAATTGATTTTGGGTGTCTAGACACATGCTAACCTGCATAGTTGACTCTTATCAGCTCTGAGATTAGGCTTAGCCTAACTTGATTTCTGGTGGAAGTTTGCTCAGAAATTACTGTTTAGCATTAAAGTTAATGGACTCTTGAGGGAGATAATTTAATATCTAAATTCTTTGTCCGTTTTTCTTATGGGTGGAATGTTGACATGGGACAAACCTAACTAAAAATGTTTCATAGTTGATTAATCTTAGTCTTAGATCCTCCAAAGCCAGGGATGGTACATAGGGCATCTTTGAAGCCTCACCAAGTATTTCAGAACTGAGCTGCAGCCAGCACTCCTCTTGCTGCATTGATACTACATTATTTTTAAATCTGATATTCCTGCTCTGCCCTATCATATTGATACTATGGACTAGATTCAAACCTTCCACATTCCCTGTACTTGCTGGACTTTGGGCTGAATCAATTTTAGTATAGATGTCCTGTTTAATTATTCCTACAGTAGGCAGGTAATCTTGAGAGAAAGATAAGAAATATGCTTTATTCCTTTCTTTCAAGCCTCTTTTCACTATTGTTTCAGCCCAGTTGTATTACTTGTATTACTTTTTTGTGCTGCCCTCATTTTATTTTCATTGTTTGTCTGATAGTTTTTTCTTTAAGGTAACTAATAATCAAATAGAAAACCACCTTGCAATATTAGTAGAACTACCTTGTTATCGAACAGTTTGTGGTAACAAACTGTAGTAAGGAGCAACCCAGCTCAATAGTAACCAAAATTCTAAAAAGTTGAATTTTGATATCAATAGCTACATCAAAAGAATCGCATTTTAATGCTGATTTTAAATATATAAGTTTCATCAAGTTTAGTCTTACACATCAAAAGTTAAGAGCCTGAGAAAATTTGCCTTATTTAGGAAAATAGGGGAAACACCCCCTTAGGGGGAAATAACACCAGCAGATTCAGCATATCAGAGAACCCTACTGTAGAAGTTTCAAGCTCCTATTTACAAAAATATGGAATTTTGTATTTTTTGCCAGAAGACAAATCATGGGTGCATGTTTATTTGTTTTTTGTTTTTTTTTTTCCAGGGGTCATTGTATTGACCAAGTGGTCCTAGAATGTCGCAAGAGGGCTCATTCTAATGGAAATGAAAAGCTCTAGTGCCCTTTTTAAGTGGCCAAAAAAATTGGAGGGCATCTAGGCCCCCTCCCACGCTCATTTTTTTCCCAAAGTCAGCAGATCAAAATTTTGAGATAGCCATTTTGTTCAGCATAGTCGAAAACCATAATAACTATGTCTTAGGGGATGACTTACTCCCCCACAATCCCTGGGGGAGGGGCTGCAAGTTACAAACTTTGACCAGTGTTTACATATAGTAATGGTTATTGGGAAGTGTACAGACGTTTTCAGGGGGATTTTGTTTGGGAGTGAAGCTGAGGAGAGGGGGCTATGTTGGAGGATCTTTCCTTAGAGGAATCTGTCATGGGGGAAGAAAAATTCAATGACAAGGGCGCAGGATTCTCTAGCATTACTATAAGAAAACAATGAAAAATAAACATGAAAACGTTTTTTCAAATGAAAGGAAGAAGTAGCATTGAAACTTAAAACAAACAGAGATTATTACGCATATGAGGGGTTCTAAAAATACTTTAGCATAAAGAGTGAGGTATTTAGGAGGAGATAAATACCTTGCTCTTTATGCTAAAGTATTTTTAGTAATTTCAACAATTTATTCTACAGCCTTTCTGATTCAGGGGTCATTCTTAAAGAATTGGGACAAAACTTACAATTGAGTGTAAAGAGCAAGGTATTAACGAGGGTACAAACCCCCTCGTATACATAATAAAAATATAAGGTTATGAAAGTTTGTTACATAAGTTAATTCTTAAGTTACATATATTTTTTACTAATAAAAACGTTCATTAAAAATTAAAAGTTCTAGTTGCCTTTTTAAGTAACCGAAAAATTGGAGGGCAACTAGGCCTCCTTCTCTACCCCTTATTTCTCAAAATCATCTGATCAAAACTAAGAGAAAGCCATTTAGCCAAAAAAAGAATTAATATACAAATTTCATTTTAATAATTTATGTGTGGAGAGCCAAAACCAAACATGCATTAATTCAAAAACGTTCAGAAATTAAATAAAAAAAACTAATTTTTTTAGCTGAAAGTAAGGAGTGACATCAAAACTTAAAATGAACAGAAATTACTCCATATATGAAATGAGTTGTCCCTCTGCAATCAATCACTCTTTACGCTAAAGTTTGACTCTTTGCCACAATTCTACTTTTTAAAACAATTAAAAGCTTTAGCGTAAAGAGCGAGGGATTGCAGAGGGGACAACTCATTTCATATATGGAGTAATTTCTGTTCGTTTTAAGTTTTGATGTCGCTCCTTACTTTCAGCTAAAAAAATTAGTTTTTTTTTATTTAGTACCTCTAAAAAAGAAAGGAAATATATAGAGTTAATTTTGTACAATAATTGCAAGATTTGTTGTTTCACTGCAGTAATAACCTTTCATAAAAATGTTAAAGTGCTGGCACTCATTATGTAAGTTGAGGTTCTTGGTTGATTAAGATGAGCATTTCTTTTCTCCAATTGCTTTGTGTCTAATGAAAGGAAAAAAAATACATAAGATATATAATTGTTTGTCAGCTATTTGGTACAACAGATGATAAGTGATTATGTTTCCCTAAATCCATTCTCTTCCTCAGATAATGTGATACAACTATATAATACTCATTGTCCTTTAAGTAAGCTTCCTGTGCCTTTCATTGTCTCCAAACAGTCTAGATTTTTGCCTAAAAATGTTAAGACAAATTATTGGAACACATGAATGTTTTTTTTTGATCAGAGTCTATTGCTATTAACAATAAAAACTAAAATCAAAGCTCTGCTAATTAGTAAATATTAATTTGTGAGTAGCTCCCGTCCCTTCAGCTATTGGATAAATATCAAGAATAATTTTAATAAATGTTTTTTGGCATTTATTTTTTGGTGTGAGATAGAGTGAGAATTGTGATGATGTCTGTTTCTTCTGAGTTTGTTTGTTTTTACTGTTTGTATTGTCACCCAGCTTTCAAGTCAGTCTCCCTGCCAGGGATGTTATGTGAATAGTTTTAATATGTATAGTTAAAGAATAATAAAGAACTTGAACTTAAAACATAAAGTCTAAATTGACTTCAAATAGTTTGTCTTTTTCTCAAGTCATCCTTCTCACTTCCAATACGAGGACATAACTCACTGATAGCTATTTTGATGCTATAAGTATTCATGATCTTTTTTTTCTGTATTCTCTGCTTATAAAACTTGTTGCTGTAGAGATAAACCATAGTGTTAAGCCTACATTTTTTTAAGATTCAAAGTAGGTCTTGGGATTCATTCCAAGGTCATGAGCTGATGCAGTAATTAACAGAGCTAGCAACAACAAATTTAGCCCATGGGGAGGGGGGGGGGCTAATTTAGCCATGCTTTTTTTTATGATTCCTCCAAACTATAATATTTAGACAATTGACAAGAGCAGGGGTCTTGTCAAAGGAACCAGGGGAATAAAATTTATGTCTGTTTGTCTGATATTTCAGCTTAGGCTTTACTGATGACAATTTTCCAGAGGTAAAACAAACTTATAAGAACTAGTGGTCTTTATCAATGCTAATTTATGATAAAGGTTTATGGTTAAGGATACATATTGTGAAACAGTGATTGAAAATGCTCATAAGCAAATAAAATTCAATTTGAAGACAAATGAGGATTATTTTGGATATTCATTTCAGTTGAATCCAAGAAAAAGGCAATAACAAAAGGTTTTTTAAAAAAAAGACAAGGAAAAATAGAATAGTAGTTAAATAAATAAAAAGGCCCTTTTTATGTCCAGAAACAGGGTTTTAGATTACATCTTCAGTTTGTGGTTGTAATTCCATTTTTTGGTATAAATTCTCTTCCTTTTTGAAGTAGTTAAAGGCCTTGGAAAAACATAATGTCTTACCTCAGGGTGCCCAACACATCTTTTTGGTGTAAAGCTTATCATTACTGACCACCAATTTTTTGTTGATTTTTTTTTGGTGAAAAGCTGCTGATTTTATTTGGTTGTGGTGGAAATCCTGCTTCTGGCTAGTTAAAAATCAACTACAATTTAGCCTTAATTATCTAACTTGCTATTGTCAGCTGCTCTTGAGATATTTCTTTGTCACCTTTTTGAATATCTACATGCTCATAGTTTGTTTTGATTTAGTTCAACATCCACCTAGATATTCCTTGACAGCTTCACCTTAATGCTCTTGGCTTGTGTAGTAGCAATAGTTGTATTAGGATTAGTTACCATATGCACATATCACCTTTAGTTTCTTCAACATCCCATTCAATGCACATTAAAAGTTACAAAATAATACTGTCAATTGTTCCTGAAGCCTCTCTGATATGACCTCTTGACAAATTGTGTTGGTATAGTGTGTTTCAATTTAATTCAAGACAGTTTTTATATTTCTCAAAGTTTTTGTCTTAATGCCCCTAGTTTTAGTAGTAGTAGAATTAGTAACCTTAGCTATAGTAACAGTAATAGTCATAGAAGTAGTAATAATAGTAGCAGTGGTAGCAGCATGAGTGGAAGTAGTAGCATTATGATGAAGGTATTTTCTTTTGGTGATTTCAACCTCCTCCAAAACAAGCCCTGTTAGCTTCAACTTCACACAAAGAACTGTTCCTAAAATATTGTTGTTATGCTCTTAGGCATATAGATACCCTTAGGCATAGTTACAATAGCAGCCCTGTTAGTTTCAATTCACACAAAAACTGTTCCTAAGATATTGCTGTTATGCCCTTTTGACAAAATTTCGACAGATGGCGTGTTGTCATTCAGCCTACCTTCCTCCTCAAAATTCCCTGAATATTTCACTTTCATACCCTTAGGCATAGTTGTAATAGCAGTTACAGTAGTAGCATTGGTATTACTAGCAGTAATATTAATAGTAAAGCACTAGTACTAATATCCGTGATAGTACTAATGTGTTGCTTTTTGGTCAATTAAACATTCCTCTTGTCAAGTCCTGGAACTTTTAACTTAATACAAAAAGCCATTGCTGATATGTCCTTTTAATTGCCTTTATGCTCATATACTTCTTGAAATTTTCATCTCAATGCTTACAAGTAGTTGCATTAGAAGTGTTAGTTGAAGTAGTGTTATTAGTAATAAATGAAATAGTGATAGTAGTATAATGAGTAGCATGCACATATTGCCTTTTGGTCAGATGATCTTCCCCTTTAAGCATTTTCTAAAAGTTCCAACTTAATACCTAAATAAATTCTTCAGATAAGCTCTTTTGACAATATACATACACATAGCGTCTTTTGATTTAGTTCAAACTTTCCCTCAATATTGTAAACAGAGTTTTCTGGTAGTATTAGTGGTAGTGGTAGCAGTAATGGTAACATGCAAATATTGCCTTTTTGATCATCTCCCTTATCATTTTCCCCTAGTTCCAAATTAATTTGGTCAGTCATTTCTGAGTTGTGACCTGTTGACAACCAGAAGACAAATAAAATGTTATGATTTAGTTTAACACTCCCCTCAACATCCTCTGAAAGACTGGCCTGAATGCCCTTTATCTTTTTTGGAATGTAAAGTTCAAACATGCATATCTTTCTCATAACATATTGCATATGTAAACAATGAATAGATTGCCTAACTTATATCCCTTGCCCTGAGGACGGTGGGGAGGTTGACATCTCCAAAGATATAATTAATGAACCTTTCAACAATGCTGACTAAAATAGCTCTCTTAAAATTATGATTGGATGTGTTTTGTGTAATAGTAGGCTTGCCGAGGGGGCTAGTTGTCCTCAATTCACTTTTGACTCTTAAAAAAGGCACTAGAACTTCTCACTTTCAATCAATGGAGCCCCATCTGATTCAAAGTTTCTCCGACACCCTGTTCCATAGAAAAATTATATCCCAGGATATAACTTACATCCCTGGGCTCTGGGGTTTATGTCCACTATAGTCACTATAGTTAACTTGACTATAGTCAAGTTAATTTTTTCTTCAGTTATTTTGCCATTGACAAAGCTTGTAGATCTATCATTTGAAAATAGTATTTTTCCCAAGTCTCTCAACCGAGCTAGAGTCATTGTCTTAAATAAAGGTGGAACATGGAATGATCCAGCTAATTATCAACGAATATCTGTTGTCTGTTTTTAGCAAAATTTTGAAAGGGCCCTGCTTTCCCATTTACTTGCTTTTCTAGAGGCAAATGATTTTTCCCTTGATTTTCAATTTGGTTTTTGAGTAAAACGTTCAACAAAGCATGCATGTGCAATTGTTTTGAATTCTCTTCATACTGCGCTTGACTCTGGTTTGATTTTAGCTGCAATTTTTCTGGATAACCCTAAGGCTTTTGATTTTCTATTGATTATAAATAAATATTATCTTATCAAACGCCTTGTAGGCTACCTGGTCTTTGCTTCTCTCTGCTTTTTTGGGACCCTTGAATTTCCTTCAGCAGTTCCTTGGTCTTGATTTAATCAGATTTTTCAGTAATTTTAGAATTTTCCTCAACGCTTTTATCAAAATAAACAGGATTCTCACCATGGCTGCCTAGACAATGATCAGTGTGTGAACAGATTGGCTATCTCGGCATTTTGATTAGATTTGGTTAGGGAAAAGAGTGTGATAAGAAGGAGCTGATGCTGTTGCCATCCATCACTTTTGACTCTTTAAGTGGAAATAGAACTTAATATTTCTGACCAAATGAGGCTCCTCTAAATTTCACACAACCACCTCTTACGTAAAAACCTTATATATCCTGGGGCATGCCTTAAAAGCCTTGCCCCAGACTCTGGGGGCTCTCTCAACCCTGAAGGCCTTGTCATGTGATCTTTTGACAATTTTTTAACAAATGGCTGTCTGAAACTGCTACCAGATATATTTGGAGAAAATAGGGCATGAGGGGGGGGGGTGGTTGCGGGTTGGGGAGCTAGTGGCCCTCCAATCACGTCGAATCTTAAAAAGAGCACCTGAACTTCTGATTTCCAAAACAATGAGCTCCCTCGGAAGCTTATACGACTGCACTTTTCATAAAAACGTTATATGCCTCCAGTATATAACTTACAATTCTTGGTGTGAGGGCTGTGGGGGGGGGTGGGTTTGCCATCTTCAGAGACATAATTACTGGACTTTCAACTACGCTGAACAATATGGCTATTTCAAAATTTGATTGGATGTGTTTGGGGAAATGATAGGTGGCGGAGGGGGCGTAGTTGCCCACCAATCACTTATGACTGTTAAGAAGGGCACTAGAACTCGGAATTTTCAATGAAACGATCTTCTTTTGTAGTTTCAACGATAACTCCATCTCTGCAAAGTCTTATGGTCTAAAAAAAAAATGAAAAAATAATACATCATGGCCAAATTGCTCTTCAAAATTTCGAAATTTTAATTATAAATTTGTACAGCTTCGATCTAGATTTTATTGCATAAGAATGAGCCATACTACATATGATAAAAATCATACTATATATTTTTTTTAAAGAAACGTTTGAAGTTTCCAGTAGTGTCAATTTACGAAATATTAGGGGGAGGTGGTAAAAGAATTTATTTAAATCGGTTCAGTCCAATTTTAATCTTTTTCACAGAAAAATTTTTGAAAAACCATTTTTCATTGAAAAATACCAAAAAATGGTATTTTTAAAAATCTACAGGGGAGGGGATGTCAAAATACAAAGAATTTTATTTTTCAAAATCCAAGGAAGCCAAAAATTTCTAGGGGGCACAAAAGCGGCTACTGATGATCTAAACTAATGGGTATATTCTTCACACCCACAAGATTCTCACTGGGCACTTTAATGTGACTTGATGTCATTAGGAGGGCTTCTTTTCAGTACTCCGTTTAATGCCTCTTCATAAATATAATTTACCTGAATTATTATAAAATTCTCTCAAAGATACTTACTTTTTATTGGACTAGACATAGAAGCAGCTACACGTTTCGGGTTGATTAAAAAAAGAAAGAAATTTCGTTCACATCCCCTAACAAAAAAGTTCATGGTATCTTGAATGTCTAAAATAAGTTACTAACTGGCTTTAACAGATTTTCCTTTAGATCCGTTTAAGTTCAGTTCTCAAGTTTGAATTTCAAATCAATACAGCTTCCTAAGAGATAACGTATTTTCAAGCTTTATCAGCTATAAAACAATATCCGCAAGTGTTTCCCTGCAGTTGAAGGGCAAGCGATATTATTAACTATTTTCTGAAAATAAACTGGCAAAGCAGATAAGTAGAACACTGCTTAAATAAATTGCAAGTAGAACAGAATTTATAAAGGTGGATTATAGCGATTAAATTGGATTAAAGGGCTCTTTCGTGAATGGAGAGCACTAAAGTATGGGCCATGTTTTCAAACAGTTTGTGGTAGCAAACTGTAGTAAGGAGTGACCCGGCTCAATAGTAACCAAAACTCTAAAAAACAGAATTTTGATACCAATAGCTCCATCAAAAGAATTGCATTTTAATGCTAATTTTAAATATATGAGTTTCATCAAGTTTAGTCTTACCCATCAGAAGTTACGAGCCTGAGAAAATTTGCCTTATTTCAAAAAATAGGGGAAAACACCCCCTAAAAGTCATAGAATCTTAACGAAAATCACACCATCACATTCAGCGTATCAGAGAACTCTACTTTAGAAGTTTCAAGCTCCTATCTACAAAAATGTCACGGGTGCGTGTTTATTTATTTGTTGTCTTTTTTTCCAGGGGTGATCGCATCGACCCAATTGTCCTAGAATGTTGCGAGAGGGCTCATTTTAATGGAAATGAAAAGTTCTAGTGTCCTTATTAAGTGACCAAAAAAATTGGAGGGCACCTTGGCCCCCTCCCACGCCCATTAGTTTTCCAACGTTACCGGGTCAGAATTCTGAGATAGCCATTTTATTCAGCATAGTCTAAAAACCTTATAACTATGTCTTTAGGGACGACTTACTCCCCCACAGTCCCCGTGGGAGCGGCTACAAATTACAAACTTTGACCAGTGCTTGTATATAGTAATGGTTGTTGGGAAGTGTACAGTCGTTTTCAGGGGGATTTCTTGAGAAGAGGGAGATATGTTGGGGGAACTTTTCCATGGAGGAATTTGTCATGGGGGAAGAAAATTTCCACAAAGGGAGCGCAGGATTTTCTAGCATTATCTGAAAATAAAACAATGAAAAAATAAGTATGAAGAAGTTTTTTCAACTGAAAGTAACGAGCAGCATATGAGGGGTTCACCTCCTCCTAATACCTTGCTATTTACTCTGAAGTATTTTTATTAATTTCAACTATTTATTCTACGGCCTTTGTGATCCAGCGGTCATTCTTAAGGAATTGGGACAAAATTTAAGCTTTAGTGTAAAGAGCGAGGTACTGACGAGGTGGCAAACCCCCTCATATACGTAATAAAAACATACAGATACAGAAGATCGTTGCGTAAGCTAATTCGTAAGTTACTTATATCTTTTACTAATGAAAACGTTCGTAAAAAATTAAAAGTTCTAGTTGCTTTTTAAGTAACCAAAAAATTTAGGGGATAACTAAGCCTCCTCCCCCGCTCCCTTTTTTCTCAAAATCATTCAATCAAAACTATGAGAAAACCATTCAGCCAAAAAAATAAATATACAAACTTCGTTTTAATTATTCATCTGCGGAGAGTCAAAATCAAAGCATGCATTAATTCAAAAACGTCCAGAAATTAAATAAGAAAAACAAGCTTTTTTTTAAATTGAAAGTAAGGAACGACATTAAAACTTAAAACGAACAGAAACTACTTTGTATATGAAAGGGGCTGCTCCCTCCTCAACGCCTCGCTCTTTACGCTAAAGTTTTTCACTGTTTTAAAAAGTAGAGTTGAGTGAAAGTGTCAAACTTTAGTGTAAAGAGCGGGACGTTGAAGAGGGAGCAGCCCCTTTCATATACGAAGTAATTTCTGTTTATTTTAATGATTTAATGTCACTCCTTACTTTCAGTTAAAAAAAAACTTGTTTTTTTTTATTTAATCCCTCTAAGGCGCTGTTACATGGGCTCTGGCCTGATTAAAAATGATTGATACGTTACCTATGGCATTTTCCAATACAAAGAAATACCACTCTATAATTGCTTTTTATTTGAATTTTTGCACATTTGTAGTAATTATATTGATTTTAAAAATAGATGTAAAATCTTAAGCCAAAAATTGATATCAAGAGGTTTTTCTGCAAATAAATTAACTTGACAATTTAAAAAATTTAGTTTTCATTATAACGAACTTTTAAATAAATATCAAAAGAATTATCTGGAAATACTTAAAGAAATTTTCAACTAATTTTGGAGGTTCGACAAATGATGATACAGCGCCATTTATTTTCAATTGTGTTTCTAATAGAGCGGATTAAAAAAAAAAAAAAATAGCTACATGGTAAATATGAATTCTATAATTGTTTAGTTCATTAATTTTTTTTAATTTTTTTTTTTTAATTTTTTTTTTTTGCTATGTGTTAATACTTGTGATTTGGTAAATTTTATCATATTTAGTTTACCTATTGTTGCTAAAAAGAGGGATATATTAACAGGATAAGCTTGTTTTGGTGTTACTTGGTTGTTTTACATTTGCTGTTTTTTTTTTTCATAGGCATGTATTTTGGGGGTGATACCTGACGCGGGGATGCCATGGATATTCTGTGGTAGCCACGACACTTGGCTGGGTAGAGAACTTAAAGTGGCGAAACCCTATAGGCCAGTGTATTCTCCTGATGAGCCCTTGTATTGGGTTGTTGCCTCTGAACTATTTGTCTTTATTATTTTTTCTATTGTTTGGTAAATGACGACTTATACTTGTTGACGACATGACTGCCTGTCCATGGATTATTCTTTATGGTTGATTGTGTTTGGCTATGCTGTTTGACCTATGTGATTGTATTGATGAGTAGGGTTAAGGCCTCATTCAAGTGCTGGTCTATATTAATCACTAATTTAGGAAAACAGTCTTTCCTTTTCTCCTTCTGTCTCATTTTTTTTTTTTTTATGTGTTTGTGCTGTTGCATTGGCGATTTCTCTTTTCATGATATATATATATATATATATATATATATATATATATATATATATATATATATATATATTATATATGTTGATGAGAAGAAAAAGCCAAAGTTTATTTCAAATAAAAATCGCATTCATTTGGGCTACCACTGTGGTTCATGAACTGCTTCTCAACTCTATGGGCAGACTAGCGATAACATTGTTTGTTTTAATGCTGCTTATTACGTGAGAGGATCTTCCCATGGAGGAATTTATCATTGGGGAAGAGAATTTCCGTTAAGGGAGCACTGGATTTTTATTTGAAAAAACAATGAGGAATTAACTAAGAAAAAACACTTCATTTGGTTGAAGAGCCAAAAAGGAGATCCAAAGACACTCCTTCTGGTATAAGGCTGCTCTCAATAGGCTTTATTCCAAATAGGGCATTTTCCAATGCTCTTTAATTGCTTTTTATTTGAATTGATGCACAATTATTTATTTTAACAACTTTTGGAAGAGTACAAAACCATTGCAGGTACTTCAAACTGGATCAGTGAGAATATTCGAAATTTTTTTGCATTAACCATCAAAACTTCAAAAGTGCACCAGTAACAGAAATGATACGTTTTTCTAAAATATGTTTTTTTTTTCTTAAATTTGCTAGATTTAAAACATATAAGAGAAACTATTTCTTCGATTTGATATTTTTAAATACAAAATCCTAGTAAATCTTTTCATGAAAAATCTCTGTTGATTCTGACCCCTCCTTCGGCTCTTAGACGCTCTAAAACACACTGAATTCCTTTAGTTATTTCCAAAAAGTCTAGATTCATTTCGGAATCAAATACTATGAACTTCTAATCAACATAAATCCAATGATAAAACTAATTGATTTATTCCTAAAATCTCATTTGGAGTTTAAAAAAGGAAACATTAAAGATCGCTCATTGACCAATGAAGGTGGAATACCAAAATGTAGGCCCTTTTGTATTTTTTTTTTTGTGCGTGTGTTTATTTTAGTGCACTTATATTAGGGTAGTATATCACCCCCTTTTTCTGAGCATTCTTTGTTGTCTATTTTTTTTTTTATTAAGTGATTTAATTTTTGTTATTATTATAATTGCGACAAGAAGTTCCATTTTATTTATGATATGTTCTACTACTTATATACCCAGCTTTACAAGCTTTGCTCTCCGTTGGTGGTTAATGTTTTTTTTTATCGTTTAAGCCAATTCATTTAATAAAAAACAAGTTTTTTTCAACTGAAAGTAAGGAGAAAACTTAAAACAAACAGAAATTATTACGTACATGAGTGGCGTTTCCCTTTCCTCAATAACTCGCTTTTGACGCTAAAGTTTTTTAGCACTTTTAGATAAGCTTCTTATTAATCTAATTAAATGACTCTCGTCTTTCAGGAGTCGTTCTAAAGGAACTGTGACAATATTTGAACTTAAGCGCAACGAGCTCGATATTAAGGAGTTGACAACTCCTCCATATTTGTAATAATTTCTATTTGCTTTAAGTTTTAACGTTGCTCCTTCATTTCAGTTGAAAAAAATTAGTTTTATGTAATTTCTTATCATTTTTGAAATAATGCCAAGAAACCCGGCTCCACCTCCACGAAAAATCCCCTAACGTAAAGATCTTCTAGACTGCTCAATCTTAAGGGAAAGTTTATCCCGGACAATTACCCTTAACATCTCCACACGTAAAGTTAAATCGCCAAAGAGAAAGCAAGACAAATAAAAAGAACTTGTTATGGGAATTTTGGCAATTTCACCCACAGCACAATTTCCCCTGAAAAGTTTATCGATAGGAAACTTCACTCCCAGTGGAAAATCACTCAGTAGAAAATTCACCCCCCTCCCCAACCTGAACTGGTGTGCTTGCTTCCCAATAAGAAATACTATATGTTAACAAATAGTAGATTTTATGACTTAAAAACCTTTCCCCAAGTGCTGTGGGGTTCATATTATCTCCAAAGGCATAGTTGTTGGGCTTTCTAGCTATGCTGAACAAAATGGATTTGAAAATTTTGATTGTATGACTTTGGGAATAAAAGAGTAAGGTAGATAACTTAAAAAAAGGTATCATCCCTATTTTGAACTGTTTTACTTTAGAGTAAGGTAGGGGGCTAGTTGTCCACATTGGTCATTTAAAAAGTTTAAAAGAACTTCCAATTTCTATTTGAATAAGCCCTCTCCCGATATTCTAAGACTGTTGATTCAATACGATCTTCCCTGGGAAAAGACTAACAATTAAACCAATTTTAATTTTAACTTTTTATTTTAAGAAGTAAAATTTTATTTTAGTAAACTCTAGCAGGCATGTTTTCCTACAAAAGAGCCTTATTTGAGGAGAAACAACAAAAACACAAATTTGTTTTTGATAATAGGTTCATAGAAATTTGAATACAACTAGGATTTTTTTAGAGGGATGGACCTCAGCCCCCTCCCCTTTTCTACGCCTTTTATCTACGGTAGCCTACTTTGACGCCAACATAAATTTTCAAAAGTAATAAATACATCCAGACACTTACAGAGAAGGGATGAAAGCTCCTTCGGCCCTGTTCCCCTTCTAATATTTTTACAATATGTGCCATATTTTTTATATAATTTTTCAGTTTGAGGGGGTTGGGATGAACTTTTACTCTTCCCCTTCCTCAGAAATTATTTCCTCAATATTATCTCTCAATATTCTTTCAAATTTTCACCTTCATACATTTAGTACTAGTACTAGTATCACAGTAGTAGTGGGAGAAGTAATAACAGTAGTGTATTATTAGTAGTTATTGTAGTAGCAGCAGTAGTAGCAGTAGTAGTAGCATTAGTATTAGCAGTAGTAGTAGTAGTTCCAATAGTAATAGTAATATTAGTAGAAATAGTAAAAGTATTAACGGTAGTAGTGATAGCATGCAAATATTCTATTTTGATTAATTGATCTTCTCCGTTAAGTAGTCTCGGACAGTTCTAACTTAATAACCAAGTCCATACTTAAGATACATGCTTATGACAATCTGCATGCACATAGTTTGACTTGAATCAGTTTAAAGCTTTCTCTCAATATTCTTTCAAATTTTCACATTTAGTACTAGTACTAGTATCACAGTAGTAGTGAGAGAAGTAATAACAATAGTATTGTGGTAGTGGTTATTGTAGTAGCAGTAGTAGTAGTAGTAGTAGTTGTAGTAGTAATATTAGTAGAAATAGTAAAAGTAGTGGTAGCAGCAGCATGCAAATATTCTATTTTGATCAAGTATTCTCGGCCACCATTTCCCCAAACACATCCAATCAAAATTTTGAGATTACCATTTTGTTTGACGTAATTCAAAGGTCTGGGAAAGATGTCTTTGACGATGACGACCCCCCTAAAGCCCTCAGGGCAAGGGATGCCCTGGGGGCATGTAAGGTGTATATAGAAAGGGTTATCGTGTGACCTTTGGAGGGAACTCATTTGATTGGTAATCAGAAGTTCTAGTTCCTTTTTTAAGATTCAGAATGATAGGAGGATGGATAGTCCCTCACACCTCATATTTTTCCGAAGTGCATCGGATGTAAATTTTGAGGTGGCCATTTGTGTCGTAGAAACTTTGAAAATAGCTCATTTGATTGGAAATTGAAAGGGCCAGTGCTCTTTTTAACAGTCAAAAGTAATTTGAGAGCAACTAACCCCCCTTCCACGCCCACCATTTCCTCAAACACATCAATAAAAATTTTGAGATAGCCATTTTTTTCAACGTAGTTGTAAGGACTGGAAATTATGTCTTTGACGATGCCAACCCCCCAGCCCTCAGGGTAAGGTAAGTCATTCCCTAGGGGTATATAAGGTATATATAGAAAAGGTGATCGTATCGACTGAAGAGGGGACTCTTTGAATTTGTAATCAGCAGTTCTAGGGCCCTTTTTAAGATTCAGAGTCAGAGGGTGGATATCCCCCCCCCACAAGCCTTGTATTTTCCTGAAATGCATCTGACAGAAATTTTGAGATGGCTATTTGTTGTCGTACAAATTCCAAAAAGGCTCATTCGATTGGAAATTGAAAAGGCGAGCACTTTTATTAGTCAAAAGTGTTTGGAGGGCAACAAGCACCCACCACGTCTAGCAATTCCCAAAACACATCTAATAAAATTTTGAGATAGCCATTTTGTTCAGTGTAGTTGAAAGGTCTGGAAATTATGTCTTTAAGAACCCCTATGCCTTCCCAAGACCTAAACACAATTTGCGCTTTACTGAAAACAAAATACGTTTGAAATGTTTTACCTTTCTTACTTTCATAAATGAAAAATTATCAAAACCTTAAGGAAAATATGTCAGTATATGTCAATTCAACTGACAATCCACGGTTATTGTTTTTTTGTCAATAAAGCGCAAACTCTGTTCTGGTCTTGAGAAGGCATAGGGGTTATCATCCCTACTCATGTTAATTTTTGCTGGTTTTGAGTTTTACTCGGCTATTTATTGCAATTTTTGTTAGTTTTGAGTTTCATTTATTTATTGGTAGGGATTTTTGGCAGTTTTACGCATGGAAGATTATTTAACTTTATTTTTGCTCATTCTTGGCTTAATAGAGCCTTTTACTTTTTTTGAAAAATTTGTCTTGTCGAAATTTTTTTAAATTAATCACTTTCATAAGCCAATCCCTTGTATTACTGCTGTAGTATTATAGTAGTAGCGGTAGTAGTAGTAGCATCAATAATGTTGCATTAATAGTAGTAGTAATAGTAGTAGTAATAGTAGTAGCAGCAGTAATAATAGTAGCCTAGTAGTAGCGTATTCATATTACCTTTTGGTAAGTTGAACCTCATGATGCCCCAGAAGTTTCATCGTGATGCTGTAACCCGTTTCAGAAATATTGCCGATACACCTTTGTGAGAATCTATATGCACTTAGTAGTATTAGTAGTAGTAGTAGCGTGCAAATATTGCCTTTTTGGTCAATTGATCACCTCGCTTATCATTTCCTGAAAGTTTAAAGTTAATATACTCAGTCATTGCTGAGTCAAGCCTATCTGACAACCCATAGGCCTATGCACGTAAACCAGAGCTTGGCGGGAGGAGGGCTAGTTGGCCTGTGATCACTTTCCGCTCTTAACAGTGGAACTAAGAGTTTCAATTAACAATCAAATGAGCCTCGTCAAAAGTTTATACGACCACCATATTTATAAAAACCTTACATGCCTCTCAAGGAATAACTTACAACCCTTGCCTCCAGGCCTGAAGATTTGTGTCAACACTGGAGGCATTGTTACTTTGGATTGTAGAACTTTGGACTATTTTGAACAAAATGGCTGTCTAAAAATATTGATTGGATGCATTTGGAAAAACAGGGATGGGGGGGGGGTCTAGTTGCTCTCTGAAAACCTTTGAATCTTAAAACCAACCTTCATAAGCCAAGCCTTAGTAGTACTACTGTAGTATCATAGTAGTAGTGGTAGTAATAGTAGCATCAATAGTGTTGTATGTATAGTAGTAGTAACAGTAGTAGCAGCAGTAGTAATAGCAGTAGTAGCGTGTTCTTTTCGCCTTTTGGTAATATGAACATCATGCGCCAGAAGTTTCATCTTGATGCTGTAAGCCTTTCCAAAGATATTGCTGATACGCCCTTGTGAGAATCCATATGTTTCTTGGGAAATGATGGGCATGGGGACTAGTTGCCCTTCATTCATTTTTGACGCCTAATAAGGGCTCTAGAATTTTCTATTTCCAATTGAATGAGCTCCTTTCGAAGTTTTTATGACAACTTTTCCTACACAAAGTGCCGTATAAAAAGAGTTGCCCTTCTTTCCGTGAAGTGCTACTGTGTGGCCTATGATTTCAACGCCCAGGTGGGTAGAAATAGGGATAGATGGTATCTTATTCTAAGTAAATTTGGTTTAAGAATTGAAAACAGTTGTGGCTGCAGACTGCTGCGATTTTCGGATCATAAAATGTCCCATAAATTAGCATGGTATTCTAATGAAGGGAGGACACCTAACACTGTTGATTATGGTAGGGTAAATAGAAGACTGATCGGGTGGATACAAGATACTAAATTGATATCATTTAAACATCATCATCTACTAGTGTCTAGAATTAAGTCAGATCTAAAATTTAGAAACAGTAACTATCTTTTGGGAAGCTATGACGTTGGTAGATGAAAAACTTGGTAGAATGTAAGAAAAACTTTCCAGGAACAGTTAAATGCTAAACTTGAGAGTTTAAAATTTGAGCATGTAGACTATAAGTGGAATAAAACCAAGGAAAATAGTTTGTGAAGTCACTAATGGTGTCTTAGGGAAAAAAGATGGAAACGCGGCTAGAAATGTTAGTAAAAATGTTTTATGTGTCATGGAGAAAAGGGAAGGGCTTGTACAAGAGCGATAGATCGTTCGGAAATAAAAGGAAATTGGAGACAGCATTTAAATGTGAAAAAAAGAGTCGTGAAGTAAAGGCCATAGATAAAATTCCTGAAGATTTGGAAGATGCAGCCGGGTGGCATAATAGTAGAATATTGTACTTGCATCTTATAAATTGAGAGCGAATAGTCAATGTGGACTTGTCCAAGTTAAAGATAGAAATAGGGCCTCAATTAGTGATAAGAAAAGAGTTAAAGAAAGATTGGTACAGTATCTTGAGAATATGCTAAAGTGTGATAGAGTTACAGGAATAAATATACAAAAGAATGAAAAAGTTTATAATACTTTGGATATGAACGAAGATTCAATTTGTGAAGAAGAATTGGTGACAGGACTAAAAGGATTAAAAATAATAAGGCTTCAGGTGCTGATAGTGTTTTAGGAAGGGTAGAGGATGCGTCGATCAAATGCTTTGAGTCATCAAACATCGTTAGCCCTCAGTTTTATAGATTATGAGCAAGTGTTTCGTTATATTGATTGAAGAGCTTTAGTTAAGGTCTTACCCTTGTGTATACCAGACAAATACAAAGAAGTGATTAATGCTATGTACGAGAATAACGCTGCTGCAGTTAATGTAGTAAGTTAGGTTAGTTGCTGGTTTCTCATCAAATCAGGTGTTTAGCAGGATTGCATTCTCTCCCCATAGCTGGGTTGTGTATCCATATAAAATATAGACATTTTTATAATTTTATTCTACGATGCAGACCAAAGGCAATGGGAGAACATTAATAACATAGGGAAGTAAAACTCTCCTGGGCTTAGATTGTGCTGATGATTTAAACATCCTAGATGGAAGTATTAGAAAAATGAATGAGCTTATTAGAGGTTTTGCGAGTTCGGGGAACAAGAATATGTTTGCAAAATTAATGTTAAGAAGTATGGTTCTAAAGTCCTGGGTGCTCTGGAAAACAGAGGAAGATTTGCTATATCTTTTCCAGAGAAATTACCTATGGGCTGTTTTGCGTACCCAACTGATTGACCGTGTCTCAAACAGGAAGCTTTACGAAAAGTATGGTTCAATCTGGCTTTATAAAGCTATAATGAGAGAAAGGTTGAGATGGCTAGGGCATGTTCTGCTGATAAACGATGACAGATTGCCAAATATTGTCCTTGTTGGTCAATCGTCTGAACCAAACGAAAAGTAGGGTCTCTCCCATTGGGATGGGAGGGTATTGTGAGGAAATATTTAGAAGAAACGGTAACTTCCTTTGAGGGTGTAAAGAGGGAGGCTTTACATAGATTGGGATGTAGGAGGAGCGTGCAAAGCTGTAATGGCTTCAGGTGACTTGGTGCTGCAGTGAGTTCTTAATAATAGTGGTAGTGGGGCTCTAAGACACCTTACAAAGATGTTTAAAGGCTCATTTGAAAAGAAATTACTATATTTAATGCTCTTTGTAATTAACAAAATATAATACGATTTGCAGGAAAACGCTGCATTTTCCTATGCAAGAATATATGACGCTTGAATTACATCATATATGATAAACAGCCAGATATGATTTCATACTAAAACACAAGAGAATAAAATTAGGTTGAATATCAATTGCATTATCATGATCTCGTCAATTGTCATAAAATCATATATTTATATCAAAGGATGCATAAAGTTACGCCTTCTGTATTAAATATTAAAAACCAATGAAAACACTTCTAAACATAATGGTGACAAAGGCTTCTGAAAGAGTTTTACTTAGGCTAATACAGAAAGATCCAAAGGTATCTGATGGAAGTATTGGTAAAGAATAGTTACTGATAAAGAAACTGGTGAAGAAACAGAACCACTCCAAAAATAAAGTAGGAAACTTGGAAGCTTGAAGCTATTAAAGAGTCAAATAGGCTACTGTTATAGATTCATCATTTGGCGAAAGTTACCCAAAAGGGAACCGAAAAAATTCCTTGATGGAGGTATGCATTCCCCCGCTCCCTAAAACTTACCCTAAAGGGAATTCAAAACACACTTGGTGGAGGTATGCGTTCCTCCGCTCCCTAAAAGCTACCCAAAAGGGAATTGAAAACTCACTTGATGCAGGTATGCATTCCCACACTTCCTCCACTCCCTAAAAGCTACCCAAAAGGTAACTGAAATCACACTTGATTGAGGATGCATTCATCCACTTGAGGAATGCACTTTATGCATTCAAACGAAGGGAAGTCTACAGGTAAAATAAGTGCACTTTAATCCAAGTAAGTCAACTGTCAAATAAGCAAAAAGACAAAGATATATCAAGAGAAAGTACCAATGGAGACTTGGAAAACTCAAGCAAACAAACGAGGAGGCTGCCGGGCAATAAAGATAATGCAAAATCATCTTCTCAAAGGGTTCAAATTTTGCTAATCTAAAAAGATCCTAAGGTATTGGATGGAAGTAGTGTAAAGAATCATCAAATGACAGAGCTTTTCTGAATTCAAAAATTATGAAATTTGAAGCTATGAAACACTCAAATGTTGTTAGGGTTTTTCATCACCTGGTGACAAGATATCCATAAAGGGGCTGGAAATATGCTGGATGAAGGTATGTTTATTACATTCAAATGAGGGAAAATATAGAGAGAAAAAAGTGTACCTCGAGTAAAGGTCTTATCTACACTAATGGAACAAGGCTTTACGCTAACGTTTTTAATTGTTTTAAAAAGTAGAACTGTGGCAAAGAGTTAAACTTTAGCGTAAAGAGCGAGGGATTGCGGAGGGGAAAACCCATTTCATACACGGAGTAATTTCTGTTCGTTTTAAGTTTTAATTTCGCTTCTTACTTTCAGTTAAAAAAACTAGTTTTTTTTATTTAATTTCTGAACGTTTTTGAATTAATGCATGCTTGATTTTGGCTCTCCGCATATAAATTATTAAAATGAAATTTGCATATTCATTCTTTTTTTTGGCTAAATGGCTTTCGCTTAGTTTTGATCAGACTATTTTGAGAAATAAGGGGTGAGGAAGGAGGCCTAGTTGCCCTCCAATTTTTCGGCTACTTAAAAAGGCAACTAGAACTTTTAATTTTTAACGAACGCTTTTATTAGTAAAAAATATACGTAACTTAAGAATTAGCTTACGTAACAAACTTTTATATTCTTATATTTTTATTATGTATATGAGGGGGTTTGTCCCCTCGTTAATACCTCGCTCTTTACGCTAAATCTTAAGTTTTGTCCCAATTCTTTAAGAAAAACCCCTGAATCAGAAATGCCGTAGAATAAATGGTTGAAATTACTAAAAATACTTTAGCATAAAGAGCGAAGTATTTATCTCCTCGTAAATACCTCGCTCTTTATGTTAAATGTTTTTAGAACCCCTCATATGTGAATAATCTCTGTTCGTTTTAAGTTTTAATGGTACTCCTTACTTCCAATTGGAAGAACTTTTTCATGTTTATTTTTTCATTGTTTTTTTTTATAGTAATGCTAGAAAATCCCGCGCCCTTTTCATTAAATTTCTCTTCTCCCAAGACATATTCCTCCAAGGAAAGATCCTCCCACATATCCCCCCCCTCAACCCCATCCCCAAACCAAAAAATCCCCCTGAAAACGTCTGTACACTTCCCAATAAACATTACTGTATGTAAACACTGGTCAAAGTTTGTAACTTGCAGCCCCTCCCCCAAGAACTGTGGGGGAGTAAGTCATCCCCAAAGACATAGTTATCATGGTATTCGACTATGCGTAACAAAATGGCTATCTCAAAATTTTGATCCGCTGACTTTGGGAAAAATGAGCGTGGAAGGGGGCCTAGGTGCCCTCCAATTTTTTTGGTCACTTAAAAAGGGCACTAGAACTTTTCATTTCCGTTAGAATGAGCGCTCTTGCAACATTCTAGGACAAATTGGTCTATACGATGACCCCTGGGAAAAAAAAACAAACAAAAAACAAATAAACACGCACCCGTGATCTGTCTTCTGGCAAAAAATACGAAATTCCACATTTTTGTAGATAGGAGCTTGAAATTTTTGCTATAGGGTTTTCTGATACGCTGAATGCGATGGTGTGATTTTCGTTAAGATTCTATGACTTTTAAGGGGTGTTTCCCCCTATTTTCCAAAATAACGCAAATTTTCTCAGGCTCATAACTTTTGATGACAAAGACTAAATTTGATAAAACTTATATATTTAGAATCAGCATGAAAATCCGATTCTTTTGATGTATTTTTTAGCATCAAAATTCCGTTTTTTAGAGTTTCGTTTACTATTGAGCCGGGTCGCTCCTTACTACAGTTCGTTACCACGAACTGTTTGATCAAGAACAAAACACAACTGCAAGTAATATATCTTACAAGTTGGGTCTGGGAAATAATCAAGAACAAAACACAACTGCTGTTGAACGGCAAGTAGGCTAAAATCCTTGACTAAGTAATTTCTAAGACCACACTGGCCTTTAGTAAATTAATAAAGAGAAAATATGGAAATAAACAACAAATTGTTTTGTGACGGGTAAATTGTTTTGTGACAGCCAAGTAAATGAAATGACAAATTCTGAATTTTTTGGCTTTCCATTTCTGGCAAACCCCTGAAAGCTTATGAAACTTTTTTTCTTTATATATTATTTTATGATGTATTGTTTATTGCAAATTTTTATTTAGTGTTTCACAATTGATTGTATGGTTAATTTGAGTGTAATAAAGCTATTTTATTGCAAGCTTTGCGTGAAAACGATATAATTTAGTGCTTTAAATCAAAACTCATAATTTTTTAATTCAACATTGTTTACAACCTTAAACACAACCCCAATCTCATGTGTTGAACAGGGGAGTGTTTTTCAAGCTACAACGGAAATAATCATGGATTGATTAATCATGGATGTTTTTCATGTCAGATTTTTGATCTAACCTAAAATCCTGTTCGTTTAGAGAGTACATAAAACTATCTTGCAGATAAAGCTGATGGCACAAGGAAGCCTTTGCCAAAGTACAACACTGCTGTGGGGCCCTTCCAAATGCACAACGGAACGCTTCACATAAGTTCAGCGCAAAAATATGATAATGGAACGTACATCTGTGCGGCAAAAAACATATTAAATATACCCATAGAAAAAACCATTTATTTATCATTTGCAAGTAAGTAAACGTATCTTTCCTTTATTTTGTGATTCTTGTGATAAAACCGTTTGCTATAAAATAGTTTTTGTTAAAATCTTTTCTTAGATGATATACATATTAAAAAAGATTCAGAGAAAGAAATATTCACATAGATTTTAACCACTAAAGCCACTTCTTTACTATGATTTTATCTGTCGTCGTTCTATCTTTATCCGTCGTAGGAATCTACGACAGATAAAGTAGTGTTATACTGTTGAAATATATGTTTCAACGTAACATATACGAAGTAATTTCTGTTCGTTTTAACTTTTAATGTCGCTCCTTACTTTCAGTTAACAAATTTGTTTTTTTTATTTAATTTCTGAACGTTTTTGAATTAATGCATGTTTGATTTTGGCTCTCCGCAAATAAATAATTAAAACAAAATTTGCATATTAATTTTTTTTTTACTAAATGGCTTTCTCTTAGTTTTGATCAGACGATTTTGAGCAAAAAGGTGGGGGAGGAGGCCTAGTTGCCCTCCAATTTTTCGGTTACTTAAAAAGGTAACTAGAGTTTTAATTTTTAACGAACGTTTTCATTAGTAAAAAATATACGTGACTTAAAAATTAACTTACGTCACGAACTTGTATATTCGTATATTTTTATTACGTATACGAGGGTGTTTTCCCCCTCGTTAATACCTCGCTCTTTATATTAAAGCTTTAATTTTGTCCCAATTATTTAAGATTGAGCCCTAAATTACAAAGACTGTAGAATAAATAGTTGAAATTACTAAAAATACTTTAGCGTAAAGAGCGAGGTATTTAGGAAGAGATTAACCCCCCATATGCGTAATAATCTCTGTTCATTTTAAGTTTTAATGCTGGTCCTTACTTTCAGTGGAAAAAACTTTTTCATGCTTAATTTGTCATTGTTTCTTTAAAAATAGCGCTAGAAAATCCTGTGCTCCCTTCATGGAATTTCCCTTCTCCCATAACAAATTCCTCCAAGGGAAGATCCTCCTACGTAACCCCTAGGTGCCCTCCAATTTTTTTGGTCACTTAAAAAGGGAACTTTTAATTTTCGTAAGAATGAGCCATCCAACGGCATTCCGTGGCAAATCTAGGAAATGTGTTTAGAGATCTTTGAAACCTTATAAATTGGGATTGAGAAAAGTTTTGAAACTGAAAACAGTTTTCTTGTACTTCATTTAAGCAGAAGATCTGTTTTGCATGATGTCACTTTTATAACACAAGATTTTGTAAAGGTAGGTCACTGTCCTCTAGAGGGAGAAGGAGTGGTGCTAGGTGCTTCAAAATACCTTCCCAGGACATACTCGTCTGTAGATCCATCCCTGAAAGTCATTTTCCTAACCTAACCCCTTTCCAAGATGGTAAAAAGTAGCTAAACTAGAATTTTACCGACCAGTTTGATAATCTTGGTTTAGATGTGATTTAACATTGTCTTACAGGCCGTCCTCGGTTCTTTCCGACAGCTCAGAAAATTTCTGTCCGCAAGAAAGAGACAGCTTCACTTCTTTGTGATGTAGAAGGAACATTACCGTTGGATATTACGTGGCAAAAGGACGGCATGAAGATACATCCAGACTCGAGGTTCGAAATATTCAAATTAAAAGCTATCTTCTTTTTTTTACTCAAAGATTATTTTAAAAAAATGGCATTTCAACGTGAGCAACGAAAACAAATTTGTTATATAATCATTGATTTGTAAAGATTTTTTATAGTATATCTATCATTTAAAGATATATATGTATACCAACTATAAAACAATATATGTAAAAGGAAAAAATAACAGGAATATTAAGATTTCGGTGGGCCACCTGAAGACAATCCATCCTCCACGTGTGCTTGCCACAGTTCCACTAAAACTGAACATTTCCAGTAGAAAGTGACGCAACTGTCCCTCTCAATCTACCAATCTATACTTCAACTACTGCTGCTACAACTGACGGTTGATATTGCTACTACTCATCACAGCCCTAAACTACCTAGTACTATTGAAGTTGTGCAAGCCCATCCCCTTTCCACCCCATATTATTCATAGCAGCACCGTTATCTCTCATAAATGTCTTTTTTCTCTTAAATATTTTCTTGTTAACTCTTCCAGCCCCAGGTAGTTAATACTTATTTAAACATGCATGTCTATTAAATACTTCATTATCGAAATTAAGCATTGTAGAGGCAAAAAAAAACTTAAAAAGCAATTCGCTGAACTAGAGAAAATTTTGATGGGATACAAAGATGAGGTCACCAGTCACATAAATATTCCTACCATTTACCACCACTTTATTTAGAGGTACCATAGCATTCAGCAACCTTCTTGAAAGTTATTTACGACTCATATTTTTGTTATTTTGGAGTTTTTATCGCTCTTTGATACTGAGAATTTTCCAGAAGAACATAAAAAAAAAGAAAATAATTCAAAGAAAAACAAAAGACCGATGCTATGACGTAAAGAAGAAGAAATAGACCCACATAGTAAATGAACCTTAAAACAGAGAGGAGTTGCTATGGAAATGGAATAAAACTGAACCAAATAGAAATAAAAAAAGGGAAAAATAGGGTAAACTATTTACACACTTGTATACGACAAAAAACTAGCCTCTGCATTTCATGAGCTGGAGCACTAGAACTTTTTTTTATGTTCTCTCTTTGTTTTAATAAAACTAACAATTATTGAGATTGAAAACAATATCAGATATGAGCCGCAAGCCTTTGTTTATTCTAAAACCAATTTTACCAGCCGGAGAAACAAAAGTTTTAAACTCCAGTC
This sequence comes from Artemia franciscana, assembly GCF_032884065.1. Taxonomy (NCBI): domain Eukaryota; kingdom Metazoa; phylum Arthropoda; class Branchiopoda; order Anostraca; family Artemiidae; genus Artemia; species Artemia franciscana. Next base: position 1,045,488 of record NC_088863.1, read on the forward strand.
TTTAGCAGAAGTGAACAAAATAATCACCAACTAAAAAATATTTTCTTTAGTCAGTTGGTGAAAGATTTTGCAGCTGAAGCAAACCCAGCTTAAAAAAATGGAAAAAAATTGCAAAACATTAGTTAGGTTCTTTGTTGACACAAAAAAAGATGCTTTCGGATTATCAGGGGAAATGATAGAACCTTGTCTGTCTGTCTGAATAGCTACTTAGAAAGGGATCACGTTGATTGCCGAAACCCTTTCTTAATACAGCTCTGATGCACTTTGGTTGCACGTTGTTTTGCTTCCATCTCTAGCATGTCCTTTGGAAGTCGACAACACAAATTCGAAGCCGTAAAGTGGTGACAAATTTATGTACCTTCATACCTACCGTGAGTGAAACCAGCATCTTTGTGTGACTTGAACACACTGTAGTCTTGTAAAAGATGACAGGAGTAGTGCACTGGCATTGCGAAAGACATGAACGAAGAGATTAGCCAGATTACTCATGCTTGCTTAAGAAAGTAACCTTGTGATAGGAAAAGCACTTTTCAGACACAAACCCCCTAATATCCTAAAATGTAAGCCTCGAAGTAAGAGGTCACTTTCTTAAATGGACTGCATTTTTGTGGGTCCAAGCTGGAGAAGCTCAACTCATAACTGCAGAGTGTACAGTTGACCTGTTACTGGATCAAAGCGCGGATCGTAATACGGCATCAAAATGTACCTTAACTCTAAGTCTCGCAACACGTAAACAAAAATATCCCCTTAGAAAGTTCAGTGCTGCTCATCTCCAAGATCCAAAATTAGTAAGACAATCCTGTCTCAAGCTTTCAGTCTGCTTCATTACCTTAAAATTTGAAAATCACAGTGAAACACACGCAAAATGAGAATTCTAATATAGTAGTTGATGAAAACTGGCAGAACAAAAATGAAGGATAAGAAGAGAGGGTGAAAAGTTTGACAAGAGTTTTCACCTTTCAAGAAAAAGAAAAACATGTTAACAGCATGCCATACAGTCAAATTTCAGTATTTTCTCAAACTAAGTCGTCGAACAGAAATTAAAGATAAACGGAAATACTGGGAAAACTTTGGTATAGAGATCCAAAAAGCATCTAGTATCTCGAATACAAGGAAAATATACCAGCTATTTCAAGAGTCCACTGGGAGAGGGTGGAAGAAATCTTGCATCATAATGGCATTTCGCGATAAAATGGTTGATCAATACAGTCATAACTTATAGAAACTATAAAATCCCCAAATAAATGATCTTAATCTGAAAATCAACCAGACTTCCAATGCAAAGTTTCTCCACCATCCCCCATCAGTCCCTCAATGAGTAGTACACAGGTATAGCGTTAGATCCCCCCCTGACGAGGATGAAGTACTGACATCAATACAAATAATAATAATAAAGCACCGTGCATAGATGTAATATGAACAGAAGTTTACAAGGCAAGTCGAAGACCTTTAGCTCAACACCTACGAAACTTTTGAAGAAGATAAGGGAAGAAGAGTTACTTCGGAGTTATATGCGCAATTGTTGTTCTCAAACATTTCAACTTGGTCAGAAACTTGACCACACGTGCAAACCATGTGAGCTACAACCTGAAGATATTGTTTTTCCCTTTCTTCACACAGACAGAAAGTCTGGCTTCCAACATAGGATTTGACTCCAATCAGAGCCTAGCCTTAGGATTTTTTCAGCTATATACTTAATTTTCGCGCAAAGTGGCTGAGATGTGTAACGTTAAACAAGACGTTTCATTTTTATTAAATAAAAAAAAAACAAGTTTTTTTAACTGAAAGTAAGGAGCGACATTAAAACTTAAAACGAACAGAAATTACTTCGTATATGAAAGGGACTTTTCCTCCTCAACGTCCCTCAATTTACGCTAAAGTTTGACTCTTTTTCTTAACTCTACTTTTTAAAACAGTAAAAAAAACTTTAGCGTAAAGAGCAGGGCGTTGAGAAGGAAAAGTCCCTTTCATATACGGAGTAATTTCTGTTCGTTTTAAGTTTTTATGTCGCTCCTTACTTTCAGTTAAAAAAAAACTTTTTTTTATTCAATTTCTGAACGTTTTTGAATCAATGCATGTTTTGATTTTGGCTGTCCGCACATAAATAATTAAAACGAAATTTACATAATAATTTTTTTTGGCTAAATGGCTTTCTCATAGTTTTAATCGGAAGATTTTGAGAAAAAAGGAGCGGGGAAGGAGGCCTAGTTGCCCTTCAATTTTTTGATTACTTAAAAAGGCAACTAGAACTTTGAATTTATTACGAACGTTTTCATTAGTAAGAAATATGCGTAAATTACGAAATAATTTATATAACGAACTTCTATATTCGTAGGTTTTTATTACGTATATGAGGGGGTTCACCCCCTCGTCAATACCTCACTCTTAACACTAAAGCTTGAATTTTGTCCCAATTCCTTAAGAATGACCCCTGAATCACAAAGGCCGTAGAATAAATAGTTGAAATTACTAAAAATACTTTAGCGTAAAGAGCGAGGAATTACGACGAGATGAACCCCTCACATGCGTAATAATTTCTGTTTGTTTCAAGTTTTAATCGTGCTCCTTACTTTCAGTTGAAAAACTGTTCATATTTATTTTTTCATTAACATTTTAAATAATGCTAGAAAACCTTGCGACCCTTTCATTGAAATTCTCCTCCCCCATGACAAATTCCTCCATGGAAAGATCCTTCCACGTAACCTCCTCTCAAATCCCTCCTCAAACCAAAAAAAACACCCTGAAAACGTCTGTACACTTCCCAATAACCATTACTATGTGTAAACACTGGTCAAAGTTTGTAACTTGCAGCCCCTCCCACAGGGACTCTGGAGGAGTGAGTCGTCCCCAAAGATATAGTTATTAGGTCTTTCGACTGTGATGAATAAAATGGCTATCTCAGAATTTTGATATGGTGACTTTGGGGGAAAAAGTAGCGTGGGAGGGGGCCTATATGCCCTCCAATTTTTTCGGTTACTTAAAAAGGGCACTAGAACTTTTAATTCCCGTTAGAAAGAGGCCTCTTGCAATATTCTAGGACCACTAGGTCGATACGATCACCCCTGAAAAAACAACAACAAATAAACACGCACCCGTGATCGGTCATCTGGCAAAAAAATATGAATATCCACATTTTTGCTGATAGAAGTTTGAAACTTCTACAGTAGGGTTCTCTGATATGCTGAATGCGACGGTGTGATTTTCGTTTTATTGTATGACTTTTAGGGGGTGTTCCCCCCTATTTTCGTATATAATGCTAATTTTCCCAGGCTCGTAACTTTTGACGGGTAAGACTAAACTTGATGAAACATATATATTTAAAATAAGCATAAAATGCGATTCTTTTGATGTAACTATTGGTATCGAAATTGAATTTTTTAGAGTTTCGGTTACTATTGAGCCGGGTCGCTCCTTTTACATTTCGTTACCACGAACTGTTTGACACAAGTTATTCTACATTCAGCTACCACAAAATCCGTAATAGTATCATAAGAATCAACAAAAATCATTTGAAGCATCCTAAGCAAATGATTCAAAAATTATAAATCTGGAATAGAGATAGAGATTCAAGCTTTAAAATTCTTTCTAGGAGAAGTTAAGCAGTTAATTTCCAGAATTTATTAATTTTTCATCCATAAATTTCTTATTTCGCTATTATATTGACTTTCTGTTAACGTAATGACAACTTACCAATCGTAAAATTCAATTTAGAGATTGATTATACTATGCACTGCCTAAGTTAAAGACATAACTTGCTCGGTAAGATGGCATAATGTCACAAAAACAATTAATGTCTAAAAAAATACTTCCTAAACTCTCATCTCAGCACATAAACTGTAAATCATCGATTATCGTCTTTCAGCTACGGAGTGTCATTAACACTAATTCAACGTGCTGCATAGCCTCCGTGAATAAGCACCAACACTCCGTCATTCCATGTCTTCCATTTTTTGTAAAATTTAAATGAAAATGTACATTTAATAATTTATGTAATTATAAATAAAGTACCGGGAGACTGGATTCTACCCAACTCCCGGCATTCGGCACGCTTGTATGTATTTGATTCTCTCCGTCGCTTGTCTTCTTACCGCAGATAATGTGAACTTCTTATTGATGTCATGGTAATACCATAGGTTTGATGCAACCACCCTAGAAAGACACGAATTCTTCTTTAAATTGTGATTTATTGAGATCGTTTTTGAGACCAGAAATGGCAGATTTTTTGTAACTGCTATTTAGAATGGTTTTTTTAGTGTCCTTACAAAATAATTTTATTTTTGACTCGTTGTGATTCTTGCTGTTGCATGTTTGGTCTTGTCAAGTTTGAAGGTTCACCTGATTGGACAAACGTTTCTTCTTGTTCAAACGGGCTATCATTCTTAATAATCGTAAACACTTTTTTTGAGCGTCCTATAGAGATTTTTTTTATTGTTGTAAGAAATTAACAATACAAAAAATGTAGATTCCTTATAATTCTATCCTTAGTTTTGAATGAAAAGTGTGTTTCCAAAATTAAGGTTCTAAATGAATTTTCCCAAGTTTGTTACCTATCTAGATTATTTTTTCAGGCCAAAGTGATCTATTTGATCCTGAAATAAGGTGATCTATGGCAATTAAAGATGACTGTTTCATAATTGTGGGAGCAGAAACGTCTATAATCCATACTACCTGATACAGTAAAATGTGCTGTACGTTTGGACGTTGTTGTTCCAATGAAGCAGCACGTTGAAATACATAATCCTTGACGTCTCGAAAATTTCATATAACATTTGGTATAGTTGTATGTGCCTCGCAATATTTCTTCCAACCCATCCATTAAATTTCAAGAGAACCCGTAATTTAAATGGTGTGCATGGCGTTCATCAACAGCTTCATTGGGGTAAAAAGTAACATTTGATCATGTGAAGGAGGTTCACAATCACCTTAATTGGCATATGATGGAGGTGCCGCCAAATTGATTCCGTGATAAATTTGTCCAGCTACTTTGAACCTAAGAACATAACAACTATTGATGGCATCGCTTACGTCGAATGAAGCTAAAGCGAAACATGAGTTAAAGATTTGGATTGGTTTGTGGAACTCTTTAGAGAGCGAGTGACGTCCTCGAAAATGCAAACCAAATTCATTTGGAAACTGTGGAGGTGTAAATGCAATTTGACCATGCAAGCAGCAATCTCCAAATGAATCACCTTTGTTTCTTACTCTTTCTTCGGGAAATTGGAGGGATCCACAGTGAATAAATACAACGTTGAAGGGCTCCAAAGACTTATAATTAACACTTGCGCGGCTTACGACATCTTTTAGTTTTTACTGGGTTTTGTCCCATACCCTTTTGGCGCCTAAGATTGCGACAGAGTTGTTCTTCTCGATTTTGTTTGTCTTGTAACCGAATATTCCTTTTTTCTACGGTTTTCTTATTGAGCTAATATGATTTTCACTATCATTTTTTTTCTAAACCCTTAGCCTTAGCTGCTTGGATTAGTCTTTGTTGTCTATGTTGTTCCTTTGGAGCCATTTTGAATTTACATTTGTCGGGTCGTCCTCTAGGTCTTGTCAAGTTTGATGGTTCAGGTAATTTGCCAAAAATATCTTCTTGTTGAAACGAATTATGATAGTTAGTAATCGTAAATTTGCGCATTTTGGGTCTCCTAAAGGCATTTTTTTATCATTATACAAAAATATTAAAATAATTGGTTTAATTTCTTAAAGTTAACATGCCAGACTAAGAAACTGGTGGTATATTTCAAGGATTTTAAGGAGAATTTTATTTTTGTGAGGAAAATACGGATTTTTAAGGAGGTTTAGATTTTTAAGGACATTTTTATTTTTATTAGTGTAATGATTGATAATTAATTACAACTGTTGAGCTGTTTGAACTTAACTAATGCTTTGTGTTGGGCTTAGTAAGCTGCTTCTGCCTGGGCTATGCTGTTTTGTTGACTTAGTAGCCTATGTTTTGTTTTTTGTCATGTTAGGCCTGTTCGAAATGAGCGAAGATCAGTATGTAGGCTAGCAGTCCCTGCTTAATGAGACTGGAGTTCTTGCGACTTATGTGTTTCCTGGCTGACTGATGCGAATACGGCCCAGTTATTCAAATGGGCTATTCTAAGATATTTGCTAATCGAGGGAAGTATAATAGACGTGCACTGGGTAGGCTATATGCTACATTCTGTGATCAATCTGTCCTTTATCTATCTGGTCTTTATCCCCTTCTAAACAAAAATGATGCTAATCAGATTCGGACTTTTTATTTCAGATATTGTAAATTTTTACTTTATCTCCCCCCTTGGTATAGCAATGGTAAGATAATTCGTAAGTTTGATGTCCCTGATAGAAGTGCAAAGTTGGCCCTCCAAAGTTGGTTGTCGGAATCAGCTTTTTATCGTTTATCGCCTCATCATCCTTTGGTCCGTCTGTTCGGTTAATCTCATTGTAGCATAGTGTTTTTATGGCACTTGGTATTAGCCAAGTGACATATAGCAATCGCAAATTCTGTCTGTCTGTCGGTCCTGGTTTTGCTACTTTAGGCACTTCCAGGTAAGCTAGGACGATGAAATTACGTTGGGGGGCCCCAACGTAAAGCTAAACTTTACGAGAACCATAACCGATAGATTTCAAAACATGGTTGGAACCCCTTCTTCTACACTAGTTAAATTGTCATAGTTGTATACCTCCCTCCTGTGTACCCTCCGAAAAAGGGACCTAGAAAAGGGCAAGAAAATTTTTATGGCACTTGGTTTAAATTAACCAAGTTTTGGTTAATTTGGCCGGCGTATCAGGAATCAGACCAGATTAAATTAGAAATTGTTATTTCCCGATTTGAACATCTGGGGGGGGGGAGTGGGGGGCCTGTTAATTCAGAAAAAATAGAAAAATGAAGTATTTTTAACTTACGAACGGTTGATCAGATCTTAATGAAATTTGATGTTTGGAAGGATATCGTGTCTCAGAGCTGTTATTTTAAATCCCGACCGGATCTGGTGACATTGGGGGAGTTTGGAGGGGGAAACCTAAAATCTTGGAAAACACTTAGAGTGGAGGGATTGGGCTGAAACTTGGTGGGAAAAATAAGCACAAGTCCTAGATACATGATTGACATAACCAGAACGGATCCGCTCTCTTTGGGGTAGTTGGGAGGGGATGGATTCTGAAAAATTAGAAAAAATGAGGTATTTTTAACTTACGAACGGGTGATCGGATCTCAATGAAATTTGATATTTAGAAGGACATCGTGTCTCAAAGCTCTCATTAAATCCCGACCGGATCTGGGGACATTATAGGGAGTTTGGGGTGACCTAAAATCATGGAAAACGCTTAAATTGGAGGGATTGGGCTGAAACTTGGTGGGAAAAATAAGCACAAGTCCTAGATACATGATTGACATAACCAGAACGGATCCGCTCTCTTTGGGGTAGTTTGGGGGGGGGGATGATTCTGAAAAATTAGGTATTTTTAACTTACGAACGGGTGATCGGATCTCAATGAAATCTGATATGTAGAAGGATATCGTGTCTAAAAGCTCTTATTTTAAATCCCGACCGGATCTGGTGACATTGGGGGGAATTTGGGGGGACCTAAAATCATGGAAAACGCTTAGATTGGAGGGATCGGGATGAAACTTGGTAATTTATGTGACCAGGCATCCCACGCCATCTACCATAGATCTGATCCCGAGGACTTCCGAATCCTATATTTGGCCTATATTTGGGCCCAGGAAATCCTATAAAAATAGGACAGAGCCTATAATTTGAAACGAACCGACCTCTCCAAACCCTGCAATCTATCCAAAGCCTCCGTCTTTACACCCTCCCTGGAAGTTCTCATTTCCTTCAAATCTTTCTTTATGACATCCTCACACCCCAACCGTGGACGACCTGCTTTCTGGGCTGGAAGTTTCAACTACATGAAATTAGCTATTGCAATGAAATTGCTGATATGGAATTTAGATAACCTGTATAATCATATACTACTGCTACTGCTACTACTACTACTAACAACTTACAACAGCACCAAGCCGCCTCAATACAACACAGCTGCATACGCTCCTTCCCCATCTTAATCTATTCAAAGCCTCTCTCTTTACACCCTCCCAGGCAGTTCCCATTTCCCTTAAATCTTTCTTTATGACATCCTCACCCCTCCCCAACCATGGACGAACTGCTTTCCGTTTAGTCTTAAACGGTTCGTCAACAAGGACACTCTTTGGCAATCTATAATCCGTCATCCGCAGAACCTTTCTCTCATTATAGCCTTAGAAAACGGTATTGAACCACTATTTTCATACAGTCTACTATTTGAAATACGGTCAATAAATACCTAGATTTTGAAACACATTGCTCTATTTATCGTGTGAAGTAGACGTGAAAAAATACGTAAATTTTTTTAAAATTCTAAAACAAGTTTTATTTATACTTATTAAACAGAATATTAGAAAATAAATTAGCTTTTCTGTGGCTTTTTTCTCTTCTAAAATTTCGATTAAATTTCCTAGAAGCTTCGTCACATTTTCTCTAACCTAATGAATGACCTTGTCTTTAGTAACATGGTTTCTATGCATTTCTAATGTAATAGAAAAAGCTTTCGGTATCACGAGGTACTTAATGTTCCATCTTGGAATATCTCGTGTTCATATCAGAACCATTAATTCAAAAAAGTTGACATGAGGTCTTGTGAACAATAGCTGGAGTAATCTTTATATTTAGATCACGAGGGTGAAAAAAGAATTAGGACTAAAATTCAAAAGTCATTGCAGATTGCAGCTATATTTATATTTACCACAAAATTTTAAGTATCATTTTCTAAAAAAATTGTGCGTTTGTTTGACAATAAATTTTTTTAGACGATAATCAAAAAAATCTCATCAATCTTTTTACTTCACATAAAGTTTAATTTATGTTGGCAGTTATAAAAATCATGTTTCATTTTAATAAATTTTTTAACTTTAAATTGTTTTCATTTTTTTTTTCATTCACTGGAAAAAACTGTCATCATTTCATTGTTTACCTTGTTACTGGACAGTAGCCATTTGGCTCAGCATCGTTGAAAGATCCAATAACTATGTCTTTGGGGGTAACGAGACCACCCAAAGCACCTGGGGAAAGGTCTGTTAGCTATAAAATTTGCCAACTCTTTACGTACAGTATTCGTTTTTGGGAAGTATGCAGACGTTTTTTCAGAGGGTGACGGGGAAAATTTCTGCTGGGCTGGGTTTCTATGAGGAGAGTTTTCTGCTGGAGGGATGTTTCCAGGGTTAAATCTTGCACGGGAAATTTTTACACTGGGGGAGTTTGATAGAATGTATGTACGAAATTCGCTTTATTGTTCCTAATTTCTATTTCCTGACTCAATTTTGCAAGAAGAGAGTTTTCGGGGCAAAATGCCCGGGGTAAATTTTAAGCGGGTTTGGAATTGTTCGGGGAATTTTTAAATGGAGAGGGGATTTTGCGTGGGATGAATTCTCCATGGGAGAATTTTCTTCAGGAGAAATTCTCCGTCTGGGTGTTTCCTGCGCAAGGGACTTCCCGCTGGGGGTGGGGGGAGGAGGTTTCCAGGCTGAATAGTTCACAAGAAATTTTACGAGGGGAAATTTTCAGCGGGGATTCAATAGAGCTGAGGGAATTTTACGGTAGAGCGAAATTTTACGGGGGATTCTGGGATAAACTTTTATCATAAGAGTCTTCGGTGAGTGGAATGATTTTTTTTTACATATGGGGAATCCAGATTTATCGGGATCATTTGAAAAATGATGAGCAAGAAAATATAAAAAAAACTAGTTTTTTTTTAATTGAAAATAAGGAGCAACAACAAAACTTAAAGCGAACAGAAACTATTCCATGTATGAGGGGGTTACCCCCCCCCCCCCCCGCCCCTCCTTGATACTTTGCGTTTTGCGCTAGTGTTCGACTGTTTGATTATTTTTTAAGAACGTCTCCTGGATTACAAAGGCCGTTAAATTAGAATAAGAAGTTTTTTTTTAAGTACTAAAAAAGTTTAGCATGAAGAGCAAGGGATCGAGGATGGGAGTTCAACAAAGTTTAACAAAAAAACTTAAAAAACGCAGCAAAACTTGGTTATAGACAATTTTGTTACCTTCTATGTTTACAAGGTTCGAAGTACCGCACAGAGAAATAGGCCGAACTACGACTTTTGAAGACCAGAATTTTATTGGCAATTTATGAAAAAACAAAACATTTATGTTAATTTTTTTCTTCTATAATAATTATAAATGCTATATTATTCAGTGTCACCGGAATGTATATCAAGTTGTACTATCCTGCCAATCTACATTTAGACTACATTATTTAGACTAATACAAATAATTTCTGTTCGTTAAGTTTTAATGTTTCTCCTCACTTTCAGTTGTAAAAACTTGTTTTTTTATTATTATTTAATGAAAAGTTATGTCAACAATACTTGCAAATAGCGTTTTGTTTTCAAAAGGAAGCCTCTTTTCACAGCCCACTTACAGCGAACTGTAAACTGCGCACCTGGTTTTTGGGTGAATTTCGCTAATTACAGGGTACGAATGAACCGAACTTTTTAGTGCATCTTGATATACGATGATGACTTTTCACTATGGAATCACTTCTAAAAATTTGATTAATAAATTCTTTCCTTGGCTCATTATTTTGATCTAGTGGCAATAGAATAGAATTGTTTTTTTTTTGCACAAGTCTTTTCAGAAAATTTTGGGTAATTCAATAACTCATACAAAGTATTTTAGTTCAGAGTATACTTTAAATATTTTTTCTCTAGAAATTTAATAATTATTTATTTTTGTTAATCAGGGATGATTAATCGTTTAGAGTATGACTTCCGTTTAAAGAGTTGGGAGTTGACGGGACTGCAAATCCCTCCATATTTCTGATAACTGTGAATGCATTAAATGTTGACAGGAATGAAATTCAAAGGAAATTTCTTAGTGGTGGCAATGAACAATGCTATAACTTATATTCTAAATATGATGACAGAAACATTCCCCATAACGCCCGTCATTCGTGCTTTTTGTGCTAAAGTTGTAACATGTAGGAGATATTTATCAAACTTTTAAGAAAAGCTACATTTTCCTTTAAAGAGTAAAAGGTTCTCGTGGCAAAAATCTCCCTAATTTATAGGTTGTCTTTGTGTTCGTTTTAATTTCTGTCTTTAATCTTTGTTTTCATCTGAAAAAAAAAACGCTTACTTTCTTATATTATGATTAGTGACCACTGAGGTTTGAATGTTTTTTCAAAAAAAAAAAACTTTAAGGTTAATTTTAATTTTAACCTAAATTAAAAAGTATTTAACTCTAATCCTTATGACTGAAATAGTTTACTAATCCTTAGTAAGGGCATCATGAAAGATCACCTTTGGTGATCGGGATAAGCCTTGGGTTTGACACATCACCGTTTTCCAAAAACCATTTTAATGTTAAGGACAGATTGGGTATACCAGATGGAAGACCAGGTCAAAACCAAATCCCTTCATTTTTAATATAAGTAAACAAATAACAAAAAGAAATAACACCAAGAGCTAGAAGCTAGACATATCACTAGCACTGATGCTCTATCAACAGACCAGATTTTCACTCAAGCAACTCACTCAAGTATTCCTTTTTTCTCCTGTTAAAGCCACTGAAAGAAGATTCTTTTGGTCAAAGTTTGTAACTTGCAGCCCCTCCCACAGGGACTCTGGAGGAGTGAGTTGTCCCCAAAGATATAGTTATTAGGTCTTTCGACTGTGATGAATAAAATGGCTATCTCAGAATTTTGATATGGTGACTTTGGGGGAAAAAGTAGCGTGGGAGGGGGCCTATATGCCCTCCAATTTTTTCGGTTACTTAAAAAGGGCACTAGAACTTTTAATTCCCGTTAGAAAGAGGCCTCTTGCAATATTCTAGGACCACTAGGTCGATACGATCACCCCTGAAAAAACAACAACAAATAAACACGCACCCGTGATCGGTCTTCTGGCAAAAAAATATGAATATCCACATTTTTGCTGATAGATGTTTGAAACTTCTACAGTAGGGTTCTCTGATATGCTGAATGCGACGGTGTGATTTTCGTTTTATTGTATGACTTTTAGGGGGTGTTCCCCCCTATTTTCTTGTATAAGGCTAATTTTCCCAGGCTCGTAACTTTTGACGGGTAAGACTAAACTTGATGAAACATATATATTTAAAATAAGCATAAAATGCGATTCTTTTGATGTAACTATTGGTATCGAAATTGAATTTTTTAGAGTTTCGGTTACTATTGAGCCGGGTCGCTCCTTTTACATTTCGTTACCACGAACTGTTTGACACAAGTTATTCTACATTCAGCTACCACAAAATCCGTAATAGTATCATAAGAATCAACAAAAATCATTTGAAGCATCCTAAGCAAATGATTCAAAAATTATAAATCTGGAATAGAGATAGAGATTCAAGCTTTAAAATTCTTTCTAGGAGAAGTTAAGCAGTTAATTTCCAGAATTTATTAATTTTTCATCCAGAAATTTCTTATTTCGCTATTATATTGACTTTCTGTTAACGTAATGACAACTTACCAATCGTAAAATTCAATTTAGAGATTGATTATACTATGCACTGCCTAAGTTAAAGACATAACTTGCTCGGTAAGATGGCATAATGTCACAAAAACAATTAATGTCTAAAAAAATACTTCCTAAACTCTCATCTCAGCACATAAACTGTAAATCATCGATTATCGTCTTTCAGCTACGGAGTGTCATTAACACTAATTCAACGTGCTGCATAGCCTCCGTGAATAAGCACCAACACTCCGTCATTCCATGTCTTCCATTTTTGTAAAATTTAAATGAAAATGTATATTCAATAATTTATGTAATTATAAATAAAGTACCGGGAGACTGGATTCTACCCAACTCCCGGCATTCGGCACGCTTGTATGCATTTGATTCTCTCCGTCGCTTGTCTTCTTACCGCAGATAATGTGAACTTCTTATTGATCTTATGGTAATACCATAGGTTTGATGCAACCACCCTAGAAAGACACGAATTCTTCTTTAAATTCTGATTTATTGAGATCGTTTTTGAGACCAGAAATGGCAGATTTTTTGTAACTGCTATTTAGAATGGTTTTTTTAGTGTCCTTACAAAATAATTTTATTTTTGACTCGTTGTGATTCTTGCTGTTGCATGTTTGGTCTTGTCAAGTTTGAAGGTTCACCTGATTGGACAAACGTTTCTTCTTGTTCAAACGGGCTATCATTCTTAATAATCGTAAACACTTTTTTTGAGCGTCCTATAGAGATTTTTTTTATTGTTGTAAGAAATTAACAATACAAAAAATGTAGATTCCTTATAATTCTATCCTTAGTTTTGAATGAAAAGTGTGTTTCCAAAATTAAGGTTCTAAATGAATTTTCCCAAGTTTGTTACCTATCTAGATTATTTTTTCAGGCCAAAGTGATCTATTTGATCCTGAAATAAGGTGATCTATGGCAATTAAAGATGACTGTTTCATAATTGTGGGAGCAGAAACGTCTATAATCCATACTACCTGATACAGTAAAATGTGCTGTACGTTTGGACGTTGTTGTTCCAATGAAGCAGCACGTTGAAATACATAATCCTTGACGTCTCGAAAATTTCATATAACATTTGGTATAGTTGTATGTGCCTCGCAATATTTCTTCCAACCCATCCATTAAATTTCAAGAGAACCCGTAATTTAAATGGTGTGCATGGCGTTCATCAACAGCTTCATTGGGGTAAAAAGTAACATTTGATCATGTGAAGGAGGTTCACAATCACCTTGATTGGCATGTGATGGATGCTCCGCCAAATTGATTCCGTGATAAATTTGTCCAGCTACTTTGAACCTAAGAACATAACAACTATTGATGGCATCGCTTACGTCGAATGAAGCTAAAGCGAAACATGAGTTAAAGATTTGGATTGGTTTGTGGAACTCTTTAGAGAGCGAGTGACGTCCTCGAAAATGCAAACCAAATTCATTTGGAAACTGTGGAGGTGTAAATGCAATTTGACCATGCAAGCAGCAATCTCCAAATGAATTACCTTTGTTTCTTACTCTTTATTCGGGAAATTGGAGGGATCCACAGTGAATAAATACAACGTTGAAGGGTTCCAAAGACTTATAATTAACACTTGCGCAGCTTACGACATCTTTTAGTTTTTACTGGGTTTTGTCCCATACCCTTTTGGCGCCTAAGATTGCGACAGAGTTGTTCTTCTCGATTTTGTTTGTCTCTGTAACCGAATATTCCTTTTTTCTACGGTTTTCTTATTGAGCTATTATGATTTTCACCATCATTTTTTTTCAAAACCCTTAGCCTTAGCTGCTTGGATTAGTCTTTGCTGTTTATGTTGTTCCTTTGGAGCCATTTTGAATTTACATTTGTCGGGTCGTCCTCTAGGTCTTGTCAAGTTTGATGGTTCAGGTAATTTGCCAAAAATATCTTCTTGTTGAAACGAATTATGATAGTTAGTAATCGTAAATTTGCGCATTTTGGGTCTCCTAAAGGCATTTTTTTATCATTATACAAAAATATTAAAATAATTGGTTTAATTTCTTAAAGTTAACATGCCAGACTAAGAAACTGGTGGTATATTTCAAGGATTTTAAGGAGAATTTTATTTTTGTGAGGAAAATACGGATTTTTAAGGAGGTTTAGATTTTTAAGGACATTTTTATTTTTATTAGTGTAATGATTGATAATTAATTACAACTGTTGAGCTGTTTGAACTTAACTAATGCTTTGTGTTGGGCTTAGTAAGCTGCTTCTGCCTGGGCTATGCTGTTTTGTTGACTTAGTAGCCTATGTTTTGTTTTTTGTCATGTTAGGCCTGTTCGAAATGAGCGAAGATCAGTATGTAGGCTAGCAGTCCCTGCTTAATGAGACTGGAGTTCTTGCGACTTATGTGTTTCCTGGCTGACTGATGCGAATACGGCCCAGTTATTCAAATGGGCTATTCTAAGATATTTGCTAATCGAGGGAAGTATAATAGACGTGCACTGGGTAGGCTATATGCTACATTCTGTGATCAATCTGTCCTTTATCTATCTGGTCTTTATCCCCTTCTAAACAAAAATGATGCTAATCAGATTCGGACTTTTTATTTCAGATATTGTAAATTTTTACTTTATCTCCCCCCTTGGTATAGCAATGGTAAGATAATTCGTAAGTTTGATGTCCCTGATAGAAGTGCAAAGTTGGCCCTCCAAAGTTGGTTGTCGGAATCAGCTTTTTATCGTTTATCGCCTCATCATCCTTTGGTCCGTCTGTTCGGTTAATCTCATTGTAGCATAGTGTTTTTATGGCACTTGGTATTAGCCAAGTGACATATAGCAATCGCAAATTCTGTCTGTCTGTCGGTCCTGGTTTTGCTACTTTAGGCACTTCCAGGTAAGCTAGGACGATGAAATTACGTTGGGGGGCCCCAACGTAAAGCTAAACTTTACGAGAACCATAACCGATAGATTTCAAAACATGGTTGGAACCCCTTCTTCTACACTAGTTACATTGTCATAGTTGTATACCTCCCTCCTGTGTACCCTCCGAAAAAGGGACCTAGAAAAGGGCAAGAAAATTTTTATGGCACTTGGTTTAAATTAACCAAGTTTTGGTTAATTTGGCCGGCGTATCAGGAATCAGACCAGATTAAATTAGAAATTGTTATTTCCCGATTTGAACATCTGGGGGGGGGAGTGGGGGGCCTGTTAATTCAGAAAAAATAGAAAAATGAAGTATTTTTAACTTACGAACGGTTGATCAGATCTTAATGAAATTTGATTTTTGGAAGGATATCGTGTCTCAGAGCTGTTATTTTAAATCCCGACCGGATCTGGTGACATTGGGGGAGTTTTGAGGGGGAAACCTAAAATCTTGGAAAACACTTAGAGTGGAGGGATTGGGCTGAAACTTGGTGGGAAAAATAAGCACAAGTCCTAGATACATGATTGACATAACCAGAACGGATCCGCTCTCTTTGGGGTAGTTGGGAGGGGGGATTCTGAAAAATTAGAAAAAATGAGGTATTTTTAACTTACGAACGGGTGATCGGATCTCAATGAAATTTGATATTTAGAAGGACATCGTGTCTCAAAGCTCTCATTAAATCCCGACCGGATCTGGGGACATTATAGGGAGTTTGGGGTGACCTAAAATCATGGAAAACGCTTAAATTGGAGGGATTGGGCTGAAACTTGGTGGGAAAAATAAGCACAAGTCCTAGATACATGATTGACATAACCAGAACGGATCCGCTCTCTTTGGGGTAGTTTGGGGGGGGGGGATGATTCGTAAAAATTAGGTATTTTTAACTTACGAACGGGTGATCGGATCTCAATGAAATCTGATATGTAGAAGGATATCGTGTCTAAAAGCTCTTATTTTAAATCCCGACCGGATCTGGTGACATTGGGGGGAATTTGGGGGGACCTAAAATCATGGAAAACGCTTAGATTGGAGGGATCAGGATGAAACTTGGTAATTTATGTGACCAGGCATCCCGCGCCATCTACCATAGATCTGATCCCGAGGACTTCCGAATCCTATATTTGGCCTATATTTGGGCCCAGGAAATCCTATAAAAATAGGACAGAGCCTATAATTTGAAACGAACCGACCTCTCCAAACCCTGCAATCTATCCAAAGCCTCCGTCTTTACACCCTCCCTGGAAGTTCTCATTTCCTTCAAATCTTTCTTTATGACATCCTCACACCCCAACCGTGGACGACCTGCTTTCTGGGCTGGAAGTTTCAACTACATGAAATTAGCTATTGCAATGAAATTGCTGATATGGAATTTAGATAACCTGTATAATCATATACTACTGCTACTGCTACTACTACTACTAACAACTTACAACAGCACCAAGCCGCCTCAATACAACACAGCTGCATACGCTCCTTCCCCATCTTAATCTATTCAAAGCCTCTCTCTTTACACCCTCCCAGGAAGTTCCCATTTCCCTTAAATCTTTCTTTATGACATCCTCACCTCCCAACCATGGACGAACTGCTTTCCGTTTAGTCTTAAACGGTTCGTCAACAAGGACACTCTTTGGCAATCTATAATCCGTCATCCGCAGAACCTTTCTCTCATTATAGCCTTAGAAAACGGTATTGAACCACTATTTTCATACAGTCTACTATTTGAAATACGGTCAATAAATACCTAGATTTTGAAACACATTGCTCTATTTATCGTGTGTAGTAGACGTGAAAAAATACGTAATTTTTTTTTTAATTCTAAAACAAGTTTTATTTATATTTATTAAACAGAATATTAGAAAATAAATTAGCTTTTCTGTGCCTTTTTTCTCTTCTAAAATTTCGATTAAATTTCCTAGAAGCTTCGTCGCATTTTCTCTAACCTAATGAATGACCTTGTCTTTAGTAACATGGTTTCTATGCATTTCTAATGTAATAGAAAAAGCTTTCGGTATCACGAGGTACTTAATGTTCCATCTTGGAATATCTCGTGTTCATATCAGAACCATTAATTCAAAAAAGTTGACATGAGGTCTTGTGAACAATAGCTGGAGTAATCTTTATATTTAGATCACGAGGGTGAAAAAAGAATTAGGACTAAAATTCAAAAGTCATTGCAGATTGCAGCTATATTTATATTTACCACAAAATTTTAAGTATCATTTTCTAAAAAAATTGTGCGTTTGTTTGACAATAAATTTTTTTAGACGATAATCAAAAAAATCTCATCAATCTTTTTACTTCACATAAAGTTTAATTTATGTTGGCAGTTATAAAAATCATGTTTCATTTTAATAAATTTTTTAACTTTAAATTGTTTTCATTTTTTTTTTCATTCACTGGAAAAAACTGTCATCATTTCATTGTTTACCTTGTTACTGGACAGTAGCCATTTGGCTCAGCATCGTTGAAAGATCCAATAACTATGTCTTTGGGGGTAACGAGACCACCCAAAGCACCTGGGGAAAGGTCTGTTAGCTATAAAATTTGCCAACTCTTTACGTACAGTATTCGTTTTTGGGAAGTATGCAGACGTTTTTTCAGAGGGTGACGGGGAAAATTTCTTCTGGGCTGGGTTTCTATGAGGAGAGTTTTCTGCTGGAGGGATGTTTCCAGGGTTAAATCTTGCACGGGAAATTTTTACACTGGGGGAGTTTGATAGAATGTATGTACGAAATTCGCTTTATTGTTCCTAATTTCTATTTCCTGACTCAATTTTGCAAGAAGAGAGTTTTCGGGGCAAAATGCCCGGGGTAAATTTTAAGCGGGTTTGGAATTGTTCGGGGAATTTTTAAATGGAGAGGGGATTTTGCGTGGGATGAATTCTCCATGGGAGAATTTTCTTCAGGAGAAATTCTCCGTCTGGGTGTTTCCTGCGCAAGGGACTTCCCGCTGGGGGTGGGGGGAGGAGGTTTCCAGGCTGAATAGTTCACAAGAAATTTTACGAGGGGAAATTTTCAGCGGGGATTCAATAGAGCTGAGGGAATTTTACGGTAGAGCGAAATTTTACGGGGGATTCTGGGATAAACTTTTATCATAAGAGTCTTCGGTGAGTGGAATGATTTTTTTTTACATATGGGGAATCCAGATTTATCGGGATCATTTGAAAAATGATGAGCAAGAAAATATAAAAAAAACTAGTTTTTTTTTAATTGAAAATAAGGAGCAACAACAAAACTTAAAGCGAACAGAAACTATTCCATGTATGAGGGGGTTACCCCCCCCCCCCCGCCCCTCCTTGATACTTTGCGTTTTGCGCTAGTGTTCGACTGTTTGATTATTTTTTAAGAACGTCTCCTGGATTACAAAGGCCGTTAAATTAGAATAAGAAGTTTTTTTTTAAGTACTAAAAAAGTTTAGCATGAAGAGCAAGGGATCGAGGATGGGAGTTCAACAAAGTTTAACAAAAAAACTTAAAAAACGCAGCAAAACTTGGTTATAGACAATTTTGTTACCTTCTATGTTTACAAGGTTCGAAGTACCGCACAGAGAAATAGGCCGAACTACGACTTTTGAAGACCAGAATTTTATTGGCAATTTATGAAAAAACAAAACATTTATGTTAATTTTTTTCTTCTATAATAATTATAAATGCTATATTGTTCAGCGTCACCGGAATGAATATCAAGTTAAATTACCCTGTCAATCTACATTTAGACTACATTATTTAGACTAATACAAATAATTTCTGTTCGTTAAGTTTTAATGTTTCTCCTCACTTTCAGTTGTAAAAACTTGTTTTTTTATTATTATTTAATGAAAAGTTATGTCAACAATACTTGCAAATAGCGTTTTGTTTTCAAAAGGAAGCCTCTTTTCACAGCCCACTTACAGCGAACTGTAAACTGCGCACCTGGTTTTTGGGTGAATTTCGCTAATTACAGGGTACGAATGAACCGAACTTTTTAGTGCATCTTGATATACGATGATGACTTTTCACTGTGGAATCACTTCTAAAAATTTGATTAATAAATTCTTTCCTTGGCTCATTATTTTGATCTAGTGGCAATAGAATAGAATTGTTTTTTTTTTTGCACAAGTCTTTTCAGAAAATTTTGGGTAATTCAATAACTCATACAAAGTATTTTAGTTCAGAGTATACTTTAAATATTTTTTCTCAAGAAATTTAATAATTATTTATTTTTGTTAATCAGGGATGATTAATCGTTTAGAGTATGACTTCCGTTTAAAGAGTTGGGAGTTGACGGGACTGCAAATCCCTCCATATTTCTGATAACTGTGAATGCATTAAATGTTGACAGGAATGAAATTCAAAGGAAATTTCTTAGTGGTGGCAATGAACAATGCTATAACTTATATTCTAAATATGATGACAGAAACATTCCCCATAACGCCCGTCATTCGTGCTTTTTGTGCTAAAGTTGTAACATGTAGGAGATATTTATCAAACTTTTAAGAAAAGCTACATTTTCCTTTAAAGAGTAAAAGGTTCTCGTGGCAAAAATCTCCCTAATTTATAGGTTGTCTTTGTGTTCGTTTTAATTTCTGTCTTTAATCTTTGTTTTCATCTGAAAAAAAAAACGCTTACTTTCTTATATTATGATTAGTGACCACTGAGGTTTGAATGTTTTTTCAAAAAAAAAAAACTTTAAGGTTAATTTTAATTTTAACCTAAATTAAAAAGTATTTAACTCTAATCCTTATGACTGAAATAGTTTACTAATGCTTAGTAAGGGTATCATGAAAGATCACCTTTGGTGATCGGGATAAGCCTTGGGTTTGATACATCACCGTTTTCCGAAAACTATTTTAATGTTAAGCCCTTAAAAAGGCCAAGGACAGATTGGGTATACCAGATGGAAGACCAGGTCAAAACCAAATCCCTTCATTTTGAACATAAGTAAACAAATAACAAAAAGAAATAACACCAAGAGCTAGAAGCTAGACATATCACTAGCACTGATGCTCTATCAACAGACCAGATTTTCACTCAAGCAACTCACTCAAGTATTCCTTTTTTCTCCTGTTAAAGCCACTGAAAGAAGATTCTTTTAGTATTATCGATGCTGGAAAGTCATTCCACATGGAGATAGTATGCAAAAAAGTCACTGTATAGACTTTTTCGGGATATCCCTGCTTTTGACAGTCCTGATAAGTAGTAATAGGGTGAGTAGATCTAACTGGCTCAGTTTTACTAGATATAAGCTTCAACGTTCTTTTTATGGAGGGCAGAAAAAAAAACATTTATAAATGCTTTTAGAACTAAATTATTACCAAAACCTCAGTGCTGAATAGAAAGGCTGAATATATATTACCATATATTGAGGTAAGAGGCTAAATGAGGTAAGAGGGATCTTTCTTGGGGTGGGTAGTTGTGATCCCTTTCGGGGAATTTTGAAGTCCACGTCGAAAGTAAATTTAGTAGCAGTAGAAAAATTTGTCCGGAAATGTCTTATTAATTCGAAAGTCGAGTATTACATGATTAATTTTTGTTCTTGATGTATATGTATGTATACGGCCTGAAAAATGGCTTTAAATACGGTCATTCATTCATTCATTAATATTTAAATGGTCAACCATGGCTATTTTAAATTGATTTCAGTTTTGTTCTTTTGTAAAGCCTCTGTTTTATGCTAGAGTTTTTTGAAGATAATTTTTACTCTTCAATTTACTTCTGCATTTTTGACATGCGGAATTTCCTTTCATTTTTAGAATATATATCACAATGTCAAATACGAAGTCCGGCATATTATCCACTTTGCGTATTGACTCTGTTCATTCAGGAGACTCCGGTACATATGTGTGCATTGCAAGTAACAATTATGGTTGGAGCCATCTTGAAATTAATGTTGGAATTCAAGGTAAATTCTTCTAAAAACACTATTTTGTAATGAGCTTTTATTCCCCAGCATTTGATTCAGATGACAGAAAAGATTTAGCATAGATCCTTTCCTTTATGATATACCATCTGAGTACTCTGAATGGACTATTACTGTCTGTATGTTAAAGTAATATTGGTAGCGCGGTTAGTAGTTGGTTTGATGTAGATAAAAAGTTAAGTTTGCTGGTGTTTGTCATAAAGAACAGAGTAAAAGCTATGAAAGAGCATGATATTAAATATGAAGGTAAAACTTGGAGGTTGTTAAAACGATATTGCGTATTGATTCATTCAAAAGACTGATAAATATGTTTGAATCGTAAGAAGCTATTATTGCTGGAGGATCTTAAAATTAATGCTGAAGTCTAGGGTAAATTCATATTGTAATGCGATTTGTTAAAAAATTTATGTTCCCTAACATTGATTCGAAGATAAAGTCCAGGGTTATTTTGCGCTCAAACAACATCAAGTGATACAAAAAAAAAAAAAAAAAAAAAAAAAAAAAAAAAAAAAAAAAAAAAAAAAAAAAAAAAAAAAAAGATTCAACTAAAACTAGCAAAAATACACGCATACTTTTTTAAATTTTTGAAGCATTGATCAATGAAGTTAGCATGGACAAAAAAAGAAACTTAATTACCTTTTTTTTTTAAATCAAGACTGGGGTAAATAAAAATAACTGTTGAAGAACAATAAGAAAGAGCGATAAAAACGATTCGGTTTAACCAATGTCGTTAAATGTGTCAGTCGTTAAAAGGTGCCAAATTAGTTAAATGCTCACATATTCTGCTTCAACACTGCCTTTACTAACAATTAAATAAAAAAAAGTTTTTTTTAACTGAAAGTAAGGAGCGATATTAAAACTGAAAACGAATAGAAATTATTCCGTATATGAAAGGGGTTGTTCCCTCCTCAACACCTCATTCTTAACGCTAAAGTTTGACTCTTTCTCACAACTCTAATTTTTAAATCAATAAGAAACTTCTACAGTAGGGTTTTCCGATATGTTGAATCTGATAGTGTGATATTTGCTGAGATTCTATGACTTGTAGGAGGTTTTCCCCCCTGTTTTCTAAAATAAGGAAATTTTCTCAGGCTCGTAACTTTTGATGGGTAAAACTAAACTTGATGAAACTTATATATTTAAAATCGTAAAAACACGATTCTTTTGATGTAACTATTGGTATCATAGTTCAATTTTTTAAAGTTTCGGTTACTATTGAGCCGGGATGCTCCTTACAACAGTTCATTACCACGAACTGTTTGATACTGCTGAAGCAAGTGAAGCTGGTTCACCTGATCAATATTTTTGTTACCCAACATCATCTCTTCGCTTTTATCCCTTGTTCAGTGCGCATTTGAGGGGCCTTCTTCCTTCTCCGCCTTCATTTATGGCCCCGGGCGAGGGTGCCCCAGTTTCTATTATGGACCCTCAGGGACAAGGTCCCCTTTGTCTGTGCCTCTTAGGGAGGTACCCTACATATCTGTAAGAAGTTCTCCTATTGCTACCTGGGGACACGCTGAGAGGCCTGGGAGAGGCCCATAAAGAGCAGTAGACTCATAAAGTATTTTTTTTCTTTGAATGGAGGAAATTACAAAAATATTGATAACGTTGCTGTTGGCTTCTTTGTCTTTATGTTTATTATTCTCTCATTTTTTTTTCTGTTTGACTACGACTTTTACTAACATCTCCCTTTTCTGCAATCTCAAAGAATCACAGAGGCATATTTCCGGAGCACCTACGACACTATTTATTTCCAGGATCTTGACAATCATTTTCAAAGAATCACATAGATGCGTTCCCATAACAAAATGATATAGAATTTTTACGATCAAGAACTTTTAGTAAAAAAAGAAGCTATTTTACAAAAATCAATTGGACTTTTTTACCGAAATATTAAATTTTTTTCATAATCGAAGTATTAAATGATGTAATTTTCAGTACAATACATTCCCGTATAAAAGAAAAAGCTTTAAAGTGGAAGAACTGTGTCGGCATATTCACTGACAGTACGTGGGCTAAATGCGGGAAAACTACTAGTGTGGTTGCGGGAGTTTTGAAGAAAGTCAATGTTTTTTGGACGCACTCTAGCGTTCATAGAGAAGCATTGGTTCCCAAAGCGTTGCCCAATGATTTCAAAACAGTACTTGCTACAGCTGTGAAAATTGTAAATTCATTAAAACACAACCTTACAAGCCTGTCTATTTTGAAAACTGTGTGAAGAAATGGGTAGCCGCGATAGGATGGGTAGTCTCTTCTTTTGCATACAGTAGTTCGCTGGTTATTCCAGGGAAAAGTACTGACACGATTAGTGGAATTGCGTAAGGAAGTTACAATTTACTTGGAAGGAAAAACTGAATATATTAAAGATCTTCTGGACGGTGAATTCATTCAAGTTCACTTATTCGGCGGATATTTTGTCGAGATTAAAAGAATTCAATTTGTATTTTCGAGGTTCAAAAGGACCAGACATTTTGCTGTTCACGATAAATTTCGGGCGTTCATGAAAAAGCTTATGCTGTAGAAAAGTTGCATTGATATGGGCAAATATGATGCCATATACATGTATATATGTTGCATATATGCATATGTGCATATATGCACACATACATGTATATATGTTGCAATATACAAGTAAATATGATTGTTTTGAAACACTTGAAACTTTTCTTATTGCATACCAAATGCAGACTAAGATGAACGTACTGTCTCAAATTTCTAGTCATCTATCATTGTTAAAAACTAATTTTGAAGGGTTGTAAAGAAACATATAAGAACCACCTTCCTCTAAATACTATTTAAATACTATTTATTAAAGCTGTATATTTAAGGATTTTTGGCTTAAGGAACAGCGGTTTACACACTAACATAGACTGATTAAAGAGCGATAAGGAATGACTTATAGCCATTGCTAAACTATTGGAGAAATGCAACCGATAGATTTCAAAACATGGTTGGAGTCAACTTCTTCTACACTAGTTACATTGTATTAGTTGTAAACCTCCCTCCTGTGTACCCTCCGAAAAAGGGATCTAAAAAGGGCAAGAAAATTTTTATGGCACTTGGTATTAACCAAGTGCCATATAGCGATCGCAAATTCTGTCGGTCTGGCGGTCGGTCTGTCTGTCGCTCTGTCCCGGTTTTGCTACTTTAGGCACTTCCAGGTAAGCTAGGACGATGAAACTTGGCTGGCGTATCAGGAATCAGACCAGATTAAATGAGAAATTGTCGTTTCCCCAATTTGACCATCTGGGGGGGGGGAGTGGGGGACGGTTAAATCGAAAAGATTAGAAAAAAGGTGGTATTTTTAACTTATGAACGGGTGATCGGATCTTAATAAAATTTGATTTTTGGATGGATATTGCGTTTCAGAGTTCTTATTTTAAATCCCGACATGATTAGGTGACATTGGGGGGAGTTGGGGTGGGGAAACCTAAAATCTTGGAAAACGCTTAGAGTTGAGGGATTGGGATGAAACTTGGTGGGAAAATAAGCACAAGTCCTAGATACGTGATTGACATAACTGGAATGGATCCGCTCTCTTTGGGGGAGTTGGGGGGAGGGTTAATTCTGAAAAATTTGATAAAATTTGGCATTTTAACTTATGAAGGAGTGATTGGATCTTATTGAAATTTCACGTTTCGAAGGATATATCGTGTCTCAGAGCTCTTATTTCAAATCCCGATCGGATCCGGTGACATTGGGGGAGTTGGAGGGGTAACCTAAAATTTTAGAAAACACTTAGAGTGGAGGGATCGGGTTGAAACTTGGTGGGGAAAATAAGCACAAGTCCTAGATACGTGATTGACATAACCGGAACGGATCCGCTCTTTTTGGAGGAGTTGGGGGGAAGGGTTAATTCTTAAACATAAAAAATGAGGTATTTTAACTTACGAAGAAATGATTGGATCTTTATGAAATTTCTTACTTAGAAAGACCTCGTAACTCAGATCTCTTATTTTAAATCCCGACCAGATTCAGTGTCATTATGGGGAGGGAGACCGGAAATCTTGGAAAACGCTTAAAGTGGAGAGATCTGGATTAAACTTGATGGAAAGAATAAGCACAAGTCCAAGATAAGTGACTGTCATAACCGGACCGTATCCGCTCTCTTTGGCGGAGTTGGGGGGGGGTAATTCGAAAAAATTAGAAAAATTGAGGTATCTGTAACTTACCAACGGGTGATCAGATCTTAATGAAATTTGATATTTAGAAGAATCTTGTGCTTTAGAGTCTCATTTCAAATCGCGACCAGATCCAGTGACATTGGGGGGAGTTGAAGTGGGAAACCGGAAATCTTGGAAACCGGAAATCTCGGAAAACGCTTAGAGTGGAGAGATCGGGATGAAACTTGATGGGAAGAATAAGCACAAGTTATAGTTACGTGATTGACATAATTGGAACGGATTCGTTCTCTTTGGGGGAGCTGCTTGAAAAGTAAAAAAAAACTTTTTTTTAATTTAATTTTCAATGAAATGCAAGTGACGCAACAAGCTTTAGACTTGTACGGTTAGGGAAGGGGGAAAAGGGCAGTCGCCAAATGGATATTTGTAATGTATTTTGGTTTTCAGCGAAGCGCAAGTGACGCATCAAGCTTTAGTCTTTTAAAGTTACGGGAGGGGAAAAGAGGAGTAGCCAAACTCCTATTCGTAGTAATTTTGTTCGTTTTAAGTTTGACTTGAACATTCAGCTTAATTTTTACTTGTTTTACGATTTATTTATTGTTTTGTGTTAGTACCTGCTATTTCTATGTTTTCAATGATCTTTTTTTATTTCTGTTCATTTTGGATTTTGGAAATTTATTTATTCCTTGAAAGTGGTTTTTCGGCGTTTTTGAGTTTGAATATTGTTATTATTTCTTTTTTCTTCTTATTTGTGTGTTTAGTTGTGGTTTTTTTGTATGTGTGTTATGTTTTATAAACTTTTTTTTCCTTTTGTTGTATTTTTTTTCTGTTGAGAAAGGCTCCCGGACATGGGGCTGAAATATTTGGAATATTTTTTTGTTTAAATTAAACTGTAGTTTTGTTTTTATTTTTATTTATTGCTTTGTTGAAATTAGAAACATTTTTTCTTCCGTAATTTTTCGTAAATGGAAAAGTAATGATGTCTAAGAAATTAATTAATTTGGCTATTAACTTTTTCCTGAAAAAACGTCTTTTTCGGGAAGTTTTTTTTTTTAAACTAATTAAGTAAAAGAACAAGCTTTTTTTCAAATAAAACTTACAAGCTACATTAGAACTTCAAACTAACAGAAACCATTCTATGTATGAAGGAATGGTCCCTCTTCCAACCCCCAATCTCTACGCTAAGGTTGGAACTTTTCTCCCTATTCTTTGAGAACGACTGTTGAAAACTGAGGGATTTTGGATTAGATTAAGAACTAACTTTAAAGCACTATATAATGTCAGCTTAAAGAGCGAGTGGTTGAGGAGGGGGCAGCCGCCCTCATATAGGAAATATATAGGAAATTTCTTTATTTCAACTTTAAATGCTCATCTCTACTTTTGTTTAAAAAAAGAACTTATTTTTTCATTGGTCAATCAAGGATCCAACAGCATAGTATGACTTGTTCCAGTTTAATTTTCAAGTTTAATTTGGCTATTAACAAAAAAATTAAGGAAAAATTTTTATTGTTATTATTTCTTTTTTTTCTTCTTCTTCGTGTTTTCAGTTGTGGTGTTTTTTTTTTGTATGTGTGTGTTGTTTTAAAAACTTTTTTTTCCTTTTTTGTATTTTTATTTCTGTTGAGAAAGGCTCCCGGACGTGGGGCTGAAATATTTGGAATATTTCCAAATATTTGGAATATTTGTTTTTTTTAATTAAACTGAACTTTTTTTTCATTGCTTTGTTGAAATTAAAATCCATTTTTTCTTCCGTAATTTTTCATAAATGGAAAAGTAATGATGTCTAAGAAATTCATTAATTTGGCTATTAACTTTTTTCTGAAAAAACGTCTTTTTCGGGCAGTTTTTTTTTTTAATTAAGTAAGTAAAAGAGCAAGCTTTTTTTCAAATAAAACTTAAAAGCTACATTAGAACTTCATACTAACAGAAACCATTCTATGTATGAAGGAATGGTCCCTCTTCCAACCCCTGATCTCTACGCTAAAGTTGAACCTTTCCTCCCTATTCTTTAAGAATGATTGTTGAAAACCGAGGGATTTTGAACTAAATTAAGAACTGACTTTGAAGCACTATATAATGTCAGCTTAAAGAGCGAGTGGTTGAGGAGGGGCAGCCGCCCTCATATAGGAAACAATATTTGTTTGTTTCAACTTTAAATGCTCATCTCCACTTTTGTTTAAAAAAAGGAACTTATTTTTTCATTGGTCAGTCAAGGATCCAACAGCATAGTACGACTTGTTCCAGTTTTAACAGAAGCGTTGCATTCTTTGGAAAAAAACTTTTCCCAAATTTTTCATATGAATTTCTCTGGGGTAACAAAAATCAGGAAAATTGAATTTGTTTTCAATACTTTTCTAATTGCCTGCTGGGTGAGTGGTACATAGGGACAATTCGAGGAGAATTATTTTGCTTGAGACGAATTTTATTAGTTAAAAGATCAAATTTACGCTATATGAAAGTGTATTTAGGAATTAAGTTTATTCAACAACTCAACTAAGTATTCTGTAACACGGGACGACATTTTTCAGCTTTAATAGAATAGGGAGATCATTTTTGAAGAACATTGTGTGGGTGACTGCTGTGAAAAATGGGAGGCGTCCATTGCAAATTGTTTGAGAAGAGAAATGATGTTCGAAAATCAAAGCCAGGAATTGTGGACTTACAAAACTAAGATAAATGACTAAATTAATGAAGGGATTTACGAAATGAATGAAAAAAGGGAGATAAAGAATCTTATTCCTTGTTGCCTGAGCCTAGCTGAAAGAAATTCATACTCACGTTTTACTGTTTATTTCAGACACCAAAAGTGGTTTAAAAATTTGGGATGTTAAAACTCGTTTTAGTAGTTAGCTGTAAAAATTGATTACCATACATTATTTTTTTTAAGTCATTAAATACACAGTTTTATTATAGTTTGGATTTTCTGTATAAAGCACAGAATTAAGCTAATACCAGTACCCGCAAGGGAGGGCAGGGTTGCTAAGGCCCCTCTCCTTAGAAGGTAGAGAAACCATAAGAAAAAAAGTAATGTTTCCCCAGCACTTTGGGATGAATTTCCAACCCTCTTGTATAAATTCCGCAATTCTGCTTTCTCCTCCCCTGGAAAAAGCTCATGTAGGCAGTCCTGCGACTATTTTTAAAATAGACTTTTCTTTTTAAACATCTGGCTAGTGAAAGGGCCTCACAAGGCTACAATTAGGAACTGGGCCAAAACAGAAAACGACAGTACAAAAATATGCAAAAAAAAAGTTTTGAAACGAAACCATATCCTGTACTTCGACTCCTAAGTTTAATTTTGATATACTTCTCTTTTTCCCTTTAACATACTCTTTGTGATACTAGCTGCTTTAAGTATTTATCCCAAGTTTGCTGAAAAGAGACTTTTTGCTCATAGTAATTTGTAACTAACATCAGTTTTATTAACTGATGTTGCTGTGGAGTCAGGATTTTGTCCTCTGTCTGGTTACTTGGATTTATTATTTTTTTTTTTTACTCTGTTTTCAGCAAAGCATCAAAGACTATGGGTAAAAATGTCATTCAGTGGGGTAGTAAAACTCCCTCCTAAACCTAGATCATAGAGAAGATCTGATTGACCAAAATAAATTATTCATGAAGTTACTGAATTTTAGCGACATTAAAAGTTTAGGGTGCAAGAATAGGTTTGAAAATTAAGTTTGTAGGTTAGAATTAGGTTTGAAAAGCGAGCTTGATGTTAATCAACGATAAAATCGGTCAAGTGAATAGCCTCACTTGGCTTGGTAACAATATGAGCAAAAAGGTTGAATGCAGTGAGGATCCAAAAAACAGAATAGCCTAGGGACATTGAGATATGAATATTGGAAGCCAAAATAGTATCAGTAATATAATACAGCTCTAGAATATAGACATAATATAGACATTTCCGAAACTTGTGGAATATATGCTAGACATTTTACGGGAGAATTTTCGAACTTATTCGAATTTCTTAGTCCTTGTATGATTTATGAACCTATAATCTATATGAAAAATCTGATTCAATCATCACTTTTTATGTCACAATGGAAGATAGATTAAAGTGGCTAAACCGGGTTCTATACATGTAGGGTGATTAATTTCTAGAAATTGTACTTTTGACCATTCATTTGGGTCAAAATAAAAGTCACATCGTCCCCAAATCGAGTGAGAAAAGGTCATAAGAAATAATTGAAACGAAAACTGGAATTACGTGGAAGAGGCAAAGAATGGAGCCTTAAACAGATCGTGATGGAAAGGGAGCCTGCACCACTGTGTCAGCCCCAGGTGACATGGTTCCACGATGTGGTATTAGTAGTAGTATTGGTAGTAGCAGTAGTATTCTTAGTAGCGGTAATAGTAGTAGTAACAGCAGTAGTCGCAGTAGTTGTAGTCGTAGCAGCAGTAGCAGAAATTATAGTTAAAATTTTTTTTAATTCATACTATTCATTATCTTATAATGGTAGTTCTATATTAATGTCCTTGGTTAGATTATTTCCTCCTTGTCGTATAAGCACTCAGGCAAATCTTACAAGGTTCTACATTTTGAAGTGGGTTAATTGGCTTAAGTTTCCAGTAAAAAGATAAATTATGCTACAAGTATGAAAAGAATATTGGGAAAGCTGTGGGAATTTTAAGATTTTGGTGGGCAGGTCCCAAAGGAATTATTCTTGCGTTTACACCTGTGTTCTTAACTTCAATTGCAGAATTTTGGCTTAAATCATTTTCAAAGTGTAGGTAAAGTTAGCTCATAAACTGTACTGGGTATCTTTGAAGAAACCCTTCTAAATCTAAGAAAATAGTAGAATGATGCAGCAAAACTAAAAATACCTTGAGACTGAGACAAGGTTTTATCTATTTGTATGATTCTGCTTTCTATTCTGCTTTCTATCTTTTCTGCTTTTTATCTGCTATCTATCTTTTTTTTCTTCTTTTCAATTATGGTATTCAATGAAAATATTTAAAAATTCATCATGCTCAATGTAATATCAGCTCTTTCAGTATTACGAAGATAATCGCGGCCCAAATAATTAAAAAAAGGTTAATATGAACATTTACTCTTTGTAGAGCCTCCACCCTCCCCAGAGAAACTTCGAGTGTTTGGGATTAAGAGTAGACAGGCTATTGTCAGCTGGAGAATATCATCACTGGATTCTTTCAAACCCTTAAAGACTTTTACTTTCTATCTTCAGCTCAGATTTTGGCATGGTAAGTAATTTTTGCATCTTCTTTTATTTTTCTAGCTGGGAAGTGAATGGGTAATTTTTGAAATTATGTATTTATTTTTTTTAACAATTACTGTTCCACATAACTAAGAGATAGATTACTAAACCTAGTGTCTGGCCAATAACCAAAACCCTAGAAAGCCTGCTAAGAAGGATGGGGGGAGGCAGACTTACCTTTTCCTGTCACATCTTATCCTAATTATTGGTTTTGAAGTTTTTCCTTCGGGAGAAATGATTTTTCTAGAAGTAGTGAGAGTTGTAAAATTTTTGATAGGTTGAAAGCCTTATCATGGATGAGTGTTTTTAACAAATAAACACTTGGTTTTATGTGACAAAAAATTAAGTTTTTTTTAACTGAAAGTAAGGAGAGACATTAAAACAAACAGAAATTATTCCGTATATGAAAGGGGCTATACCCTCCTCAACGCCCTGTTCGTTACGCTTCCGTTAGAATGAGTCCTCTCATGACATTCTAGGACCACTGGGTTGATACCATCATCCCTGGGGGAAAAAAACAACAAGTAAACACGCATCCTTGATCTTTCTTCTGGCAAAAAATACAAAATTCCACGTTTTTGCAGATAGGAGCTTGAAACCTCTACAGTGTGTTTCTCTGATACGCTGAATCTGATGGTGTGATTTTCATTAACATTCTGTGACTTTTAGGGGGTTGTTTCCCCCTTTTTTGAAAATAAAGCGAATTTTTCAGGCTCGTAACTTTTGATGGGAAAGACTAAACTTCACGATCTTATATATTTAAAATCAGCATAAAAATCCAATTCTTTTGATGTACCTGTTGGTATCAAAATTCCGTTTTTTAGAGTTTTGGTTAGTATTGAGCCGGGTCGCTCCTTGCTACAGTTGCCACGAACTGTTTGAAATTACGTTAATTTTTTTATTTGTTTTGTTTTTTTTTTGTTTACTTAAATGTGTCTCGCAGCTCCTTAAGCTCAGCACAGTTTAAACTTAATGAATTTTGCGTTAAATAAGTAATTGAAAGGGTTGAATTTGTACCTTGTTCTTTCTGACTGACGAAATTTGGCTAAGCTGAATTCTGCTTGTGAATTCTATCTTTTTTGCTGTAAGTGTAATGACTACTTAAAGGTGGGGAGTATTATTGAATATGCAAGTTAGAATCACAATGTTTATTTTAGTGATAACTTATTCATAATCACGGCATGTAAGTATGGGGGGGGGCATGCTAGCTGTTGCCTACAACTAAAGAACTATTTTCTAAAACTTGTCTTAGATGTAAAATGAAAAAAAATATTGAAATAAATGAATATCCTAAAACGGGTAAAAATAAGATATAAGCCGAATTGAAACGTAAATGAGTAGAAATTAATGTATTTAACAGTTTGGCTTACAGCTTTTGCAACCTCTCAGCACCTGTAACACTTCTATAGGCTATTGCTTCATTTTTATTTTAGTGAAAACCATATTTATTTTCAACAGTGCGTTTTAATTTTTCAAAACATTGTTTAGTCAAACACTTGTTTATAGTTATTAATGCCCTTTTTGAGTTTGATTTGAGTATACATTTTAATTTCAGTTCGTTTTAGATTGATTCATTCATTTAAATAAGTATCAGCTATCTGTTATGTTGATTATTATTAGGCTATCCTAATACCAATAAAACAAAATTATAATTCCAGTTAAGAATTCTTTTTATAAAACTAATTAAGATTAACTTATTTATCTGGCTTAACTATTTACGATTTATTACACTTTTCTACATTAATGGGGACACTGCCTAAATATTGTTTTATTTTTTACCTTTTTGTTATCACTCAAAATACATCTCGTTTAACTTTTATTCTTAAAGTTGATTTTTTAGCCATATCTTGACAAACCTGTTGACACGTGACTATCATTCATATGATTCAGATTACTCAATGAAGTGAAGGAGTCTGTCAATCAGACTCTAACTTAACTAGTCAACAAATGTGTTTTATCTTAATAATAAAAAATTAAAATAATTTTAATTAAATAATTTTATTTATTATTATTTAATAAATTATTGAATTATTTAATAAATTAAATAATTTTAAATAATTTAAATTTTAATAATAATAATAATTAAAAATGTGTTTTATCTTAAACGTAAAAGGAAGATTGCCTAATTTGGTACTAGCAATTCTTCTTCATTTTCAAAATAAGTAGTTTTGAATAACTGCCCTTAAATGTCCGCATAACAAGGCTTAAGTTGTGATTTGGAAAGAAGTTAGAAAAGGGGGGGGGGATATTTGAGATTTTGCTATCGAAAATGTGGTTTTCGAGGGATTTTTTTACAACCTCTTTGGGATTTTCATAAAAATGAAGTAGAAACACCGATCTTTAGTCCGTAATCCATTGAATTTCACTATCCTGGAAATAGACTGCTTTCCTTATGCCAGGAGACCTGACTGTCAGTTAGGGAGGGTTGCACTGGGTCATCCTTCTTATGGATAGTTTTTTTTTAGTCCAGGGTATTTTCAGCAAAATAGGGTGAAGCGTTTATGAGATTGAGCTGGATATTATCATGGGAAGGTTTCATTATCCTCTTACACATGAGAGATGAGCCAGCCTGAGAGAACCTAAGTCTACTATATGAAAGCGACCTCAAAACTCATGTTTGGCTTGGCTCTATACGTTTACCCCCACCCCCGAAAAATGCCCCCAGGAAAATATCCGCCCCGTCCATGGAGAAATTTTTTTACTCCCCCTCTCCTCCAAGAAATAACCCCCCCCCCAAAGGCCTTGATACGGTCCTGTGGATTATGCATCAATTTTTACCTCCACCCTCTCCTTGTCTCTTCTTTAGAACTATTTGTGGATTTATCTGAAGGCTCAATGAAAGTTGGGATCTTTTGGCATTAAAATGCACCCTTTGAACTATCTCCCTCCTTAACTAACTAGTCAGTATATTTTTAAGGTCCAAAAACATTCACTATCTTAGGTAAATTTCCTATTGTTTTAAAATTCCAAACTTTTGCATATAAGGGCTTTAGACCTCTAGAATGAGGTTCTCTAATTCTTTTATAGTTTTTCTGTGGTGGGTATGTTCAGCAGGGGGGGGGAAGTATTTTTTTTGGGGGGGACGCCTGCTCCAGTTTGGCTAGACTTATAAAGTTTTCCATTCTGCCCTGGAAAAGTGCAACTATTTCCAATTCAAAACTTTTCAAGAACCCGGGTCAAATAAGCAACTAAGTAATCAATAATATGCATTACACCCGAAACAGTCAAGTCTACACTAGCTTATGATTAAGTATCAAATCAGGTCTTGGTTAGGTTTTCGGGCTCAGGGTCTTGGCATACAGAATTTTGACGCTTCAAAGATCTTTGTACGATTTTTTGTGTCTTTGAGAAAACTTTGATATATTTATATATTGTATATTCGGCTATGCGAAGTTTCTAGTTGGTAGTTTAGTAGATAGTTTTTAAGTAGTTTAATAGGTAGTGAGGTAAGTAGTTTTTTTAGTTGGTAGTTTGTAATATTTTGAGTAGGTGGTGCAAAGTATGTGGTAGTCCCTTGATTTCTTTAAAAGTACTTTTGACTTTAAACGAAAAGTATGTAAAATAATAATTAAAGGCTTTCTTTTGGGTTGATCCAGCATAGGACAAACACCATAGGATTTGAAACTATCATTCTGAATCAGCGTAAATTAACTAGATTAATTAGCAAAAATTAGTCAACAAGAGAAAAAAGCAATAAATTTCTTTGCAGATAAATTTTCTTTTTGGAGCTAAAAGGCTTCAGAAAAAATAGAAACAATAATCCTAAATTGTGTATTCTACTTTTCCCAAATGGATTTTTCCTTTTATGCTCACAAGAATATCATCAAAATTAATGATAGTTGGATTAATATTTCTAGCAATTCCTACAGAAGATCCTATTAGAAATTCAGTCAAATGATACAAAGAAGAGCATAAATTTGAAATTATCATTTTTGTTTGAAGATTTGGTTGAATTAATGGACTTCCGTAAAGACTGTTTTTGTAAGATGAAAGATAACAAAATCAACCATTTGTTAGTATAATAAACTGTTGCTATCATACGTCTAAGCCAATCAATTTCGTCTGAGAACTTGTAATGGCTGAACTTACGGTTGTTGTTTTGTTGCTGTGCAGGGTTGTGCAGGGTTGTACAGAACTTGTAATGGCAGAACTTACGGGTGTTGTTTTGTTGCTGTGCAGGGTTGTGCAGAACTTGTAATGGCAGAACTTACGGGTGTTGTTTTGTTGCTGTGCAGGGTTGTGCAGGGTTTCTGTCTAGAGGTGTGTCAGTTGAACTTCCTTTTAATGGAATGAACATACTGGTTTTCAGGTGACCATTCTCAAAGGTGAGGCACCGTTTGGGAACCTTATCTGCAAGCACTCAATATGGAAAAAAAAATAGCGACGAAGACCACACTGCCTTTCCATAACAAACAAATACAAAGTAGAAACGATGGGGAAAATCTTTTCAAGATAGTGGAAATCAATTCTGTGAATATTTCGGCCCTATGTCCAAGGGCCGTCTTCAGCACAATACGAGGAAGAGAGAGAAAAAAAATATGTATATATAAATAAACTTACATTAAAATGTGAGAATTAAAACTAATAATGTTTTTTTAAAACCTTTTAAAAACAGCCCTAGCATCCTTACTTTAACGAAGTTCAACCAGGACTGACAAAAAGAATGAAGTGAGATGATAAATTCATTCAAACAAAACAGAGCAAAACAGGGAAGCTGAACTTCGGGGCTTCTTAGATCATCTTAACGCTTATGACCGAAATTTGCAGTTCACCCTAGAAGTTGAAATTGAAAATAAACTACCGTTTTTAGATGTGTTAATTGTTCGTAATGCTGATAATTAGATTTTACTATCTATCGAAGGCCAACACAAAACAATAGATATCTTCACTTTAATTCAAATCACCCCCCACAAGTTAAAAGAGCAGTTGTAACTTCCCTCATTGATCGTGCCCTGAAAATCTGCTCCGGTTCGTATATAAATGCAGAAATAAACTTTATCAGAGATATTCTTTTTCGTAATGGATACCCCATTCCTTTTGTCAATTAAATAAAAAAAAACTAGTTTTTTGTACTGAAAGTAAGGAGCGACATTAAAACTTAAAACGAACAGAAATTACTCCGTATATGAAATGGGTTGTCCCCTCCGCAGTCCCTCGCTCTTCACGCTAAAGTTTGACTCTTTGCCACAATTCTACTTTTTAAAACAATTAAAAACTTTAGCGTAAAGAGCGAGGGACTGCGGAGGGGACAACCCATTTCATATACGGAGTAATTTCTGTTCGTTTTAAGTTTTAATGTCGCTCCTTACTTTCAGTACAAAAAACTAGTTTTTTTTTATTTAATTTCTGAACGTTTTTGAATTAATGCATGTTTGATTTTGGCTCTCCGCACATAAATTATTGAAATGAAATTAGTATATTAATTTTTTTTTGGCTAAATGGCTTTCTCTTAGTTTTGATCAGACGATTTTGAGAAATAAGGGGTGGGGAAGGAGGCCTAGCTGCCCTCCAATTTTTCGGTTACTTAAAAAGGCTACTAGAACTTTTAATATTCAACGAACGTTTTTATTAGTAAAAAATATACGTACCTTAAGAATTAACTTACGTAACAAACTTTTATATTCTTATATTTTTGTTATGTGTACGAGGGGGTTTGTACCCTCGTTAATACCTCGCTCTTTACACTAAATCGTAAGTTTTGTCCCAATTCTTTAAGAATGACCCCTGAATCAAAAAGGCCGTAGAATTTTAGTTGAAATCACTAAAAATATTTTAGCATAAAGAGCGAGGTATTTATCTCCTCCTAAATAACTCGCTCTTTACGCTAAAGTATTTTTAGAACCCCTCATATGCGTAATAATCTCTGTTCGTTTTAAATTTCAATGCTATTCCTTACTTTCGTTTGAAAAAACGTTTTCATGTTTATTTTTTCATTGTTTTTTTTTATAGTAATGCTAGAAAATCCTGCGCCCTTTTCATTGAATTTTTCTTCCCCCATGACATATTCCTCAAAGGAAAGATCCTCCCACAAAGCCCTCTCCCATCAACCCCACCCCCCAAACCAAAAAATCCCCATGAAAACGTCTGTACACTTCCCAATAACCATTACTATATATAAACACTGGTCAAAGTTTGTAACTTGCAGCCCCTCCCTCAGGGATCGTGGAGGAGTAAGTCATTCTCAAAGACATAGTTATTATGGTTTTCGACTATGCTGAACAAAATGGCTATCTTAAAACTTTAATCTGTTGACTTTTGGAAAAAATGAGCATGGGAGGGGGCCTATTTGCCCTCCAATTTTTTTGGTCACTTAAAAAGGGCACTAGAACTTTTCATTTCCGTTAGAATGAGCCCTCTCGCGACATTCAAGGACCACTTGGTCGATAAGGTGACCCCTGGGAAAAAAAAACAAACAAAAAACAAACAAACAAATAAACACGCACCCGTGATTTGTCTTCTGGCAAAAAATACAAAATTCCACATTTTTTAGATAGGAGCTTGAAATTTTTGCTATAGAGTCCTCTGATATACCAAATGCGATAGTGTGATTTTCGTTAAGTTTCTATGACTTTTAGGGGATGTTTCCCCCTTTTTTACAAAATAGGGCAAATTTTCTCAGGCTCGTAACTTTTGATGACAAAGACTAAATTAATTGAAACTTATATATTTAGAATCAGCGTAAAAATTCAATTCTTTTGATGTATCTTTTAGCATCAAAATTCCGTTTTTTGGAGTTCCGTTTACTATTGAGCCGGGTCGCCCCTTACTACAGTTCCTTACCACGAACTGTTTGAAAAGAAAATAATTCGGTATTTCGGGGCTTCTGACATTATTACTATTTTGCGGAAGTTAGGCTCAAAATTGAAAAAGGATTATATTTTTTCTCTGGGTCCCTTCCACCTCTTAGTTCGTTTATTTTCCCGTTAGTTTTCACCTGTTTTCGCTTTATAGTTGTGTTATCTCTTAGCAGTTCTTTCGTTAGTTGAGTTATGGTTGTGGTATATATGTTTTATCGCTCGTATTGTTGTGTTATTTTCAAATTATACTCCATAATAGAGAGGCTCCGAACACCCAGCATTGTATATTAAACTCTTAATTTGACGTTTTTTTCTAACGTGACCAGATTCGTCCTGCGCCCTTTTCATTGAATTTTTTCCCCCATGGCATATTTCTCCAAGGAAATATCCTCCCACATATCCCCCTCCCTCAACCCTACCCCCAAAACCAAAAAAATCCCCCCTGAAAACGTCTGTACACTTCCCAATAACCATTATTATATGTAAACACTGGTTGAAGTTTGTAACTTGCAACCCCCCCCCCTCCAGGGACTGTGGGGGAGTAAGTCATCCCCAAAAACATAGTTATTATGATTTTCGACTATGCTAAACAAAATGGCTATCTCAAAATTTTGATCCGTTGACTTTGGGAAAAAAATGAGCGTGGGAGGGGGCCTAGATGGCACTAGAACTTTTCATTTCCGTTAGATTGAGCCCTCTTGCGACATTCTAGGACCACTTGGTCGATACGATGACCCCTGGGAAAAAAAAAAAACAAACAAATAAACACGAACCCGTGATTTGTCTTCTGGCAAAAAATGCGAAACTCCACATTTTTGTAGATTGGAGCTTGAAACTTCTATAGTAGTGTTCTCTGATACGCTGAATCTGATAGTGTGATTTTCGTTAAGATGGTATGACTTTTAGAAGGTGTTTCTCCCCATTTTCTATATAAGGCAAATTTTCTCAGGCTCGTAACTTTTGATGGCTAAGACTAAACTTGATGAAACTTATATATTTAAAATCAGCATTAAAATGCGATTCTTTTGATGTAGCTATTGATATCAAAATTCAATTTTTTAGAGTTTTGGTTACTATTAAGCCGGATCGCTCCTTACTACAGTTCGTTACCACGAACTGTTTGATAAGATAATTGACCGTAGACTAAAAAGACATTCTTGTAAAATCGAAGAAGATATTTCACAATGTGAGGCTATTGATAAGCCCTCAAATATTGTCTACCTTCCGTATATCCCAAAAATCACAACAAAATTAAAAAATATTTGCACAAAAATAATCTGTATGTAGTTTTAACTAATAATTTTAAAACCATAAATTTCTTAAATTCCGGTAAAGATAAGACCCCAGTTACTCGCCAAAGAGGGGTCTATCAAATACCTTGTGACTGTGGAAATTACTATGTTGATAGAACCCATCAGAATCTAGAAAAACGGCTACAACAGCATAAAAAAACGTAGACAAGGCATTAATTTCAAATAGTTCCAACAGCTCCTTTGATTCTGCTTTAGGTTGGCATATATTAAATAATCCCTCCCACACGATACTTTTTGAAAAATCTTCACTCATCAGTAATGATTTGGGGATAAAACAGATGGCTCGGCCATCAATCGAAATTAGTCTCAAAATAAATAATAACATTTCTTGGAACAGGGACTTAGGGCAGTGCTCACTAAATTCTTTATACTCAAATTTAATTAAAAATGATCTAACAAAATATTTTACTAAAAAAATTTATAATAGTATTGAGCCAGTTACGAAAAGGCCTCTGAGACAGGCTGCCAAAAATGCAAGGTTGGCTCTGAGAAATTGCATTTAATCATTTTGTTCTGTTTTGTTTGAATGAATTTATCATCTCACTTCATTCTTTTTGTCAGTCCTGGTTGAACTTCGTTGAAGTAAGGATGCTAGGGCTGTTTAAAAAAGTTTAAAAAAAAACATTACTAGTTTTAATTCTCACATTTTAATGTAAGTTTATTTACATATACATATTTTTTTTCTCTCTTTGTCGTATTGTGCTGAAGACGGACCTTGGACATAGGGCCGAAATATTCACAGAATTGATTTGCACTGTCTTGAAAAGATTTTCACTATTGTTTCTACTTTGTATTTGTTTGTCACTCAATATGGGGTGTCCCTCTTGTACATAATCTAACTTTAACATGTTTCTTTTGTGTTTTCCATATTGGCGTGACGAAAATTGGTACAGGTAAAAATAGCTCGTCGGAAGGAGGGTGATGAATTCAATTTTAGAGAAAAGGTAGCAACGCCACATCAAAATTTTCCACTTGGAGGTTGCTAAAATACCCAATCCATGCTAAAGTCTGAACTTGAAGCACTTTTATGGATTCTCTATAGTTTTGTCAATTGGGAGTAGTTTTGCCGCTTTTTGTACGGGTTTAGAAACTCCTGCAAAAAGCTGGTATTTGTATGTGGTAGTATGTCTAATGTAAACTTATACCAGGGATAATTGAGGGATAATAGGCACTAACGAAGAAGTACTCACAGTCTTTTCACGCAAAAGGCTTTAAATTCGACCGGCGTGGTCGTCTCAAGAATGGTCTCTAAAGGATTATCTTCCCAGAAGACGAAGTCTGTCAATTCTCTTGATAGATTTGCCCTTAAGATAAATTCGGGATGTCCACACAATTCCTTTGATTGGCTGATTAGTGCTTTCTTAGTTTTTCATGCATCAAATTGGGATATTCAGGCATCAGACCAATTTTATATTTCCAGGGGATCCAACTGCCTGATAGGGAAGGTTGCACAGAGTATCCATGTTTGTAAAAGTTGCTAGGACTGCTGTATCGTCACCAAAGCGGTAAAGGGTTAATGAGATTGCCCCTTATATATTTATGGGAACGCTTCATTTTCTATTCGTTATCATAAGTGTAAGATATGAGAGTAACATCAGAAATTATGTTCGGCTTGGCTTATAAGTTTTTATGGCACTTGGTTTTAACCATTTGACATATAGCGATCGCAAATTCTGTCGGTCTGTCTGTCTGTCTGTCTGTCTAGTTTAGGCACTTCCAGATAAGCTAGGACGATAAAGTGTGGCAGGCGTATCAGGGCCCAGATCAGATTAAATTAGAAATAGTCGTTCCCCCAATTCGGTCCTCTGGGGGGAGTGGGGGGACGGTTAATTCGGAAAAATAGAAAAAATGAGGTATTTTTAACTTACGAACGGATGATCGGATCTTAGTTAAATTTGATATTTAGAAGGATATCTTGTCTCAGAGCTCTTATTTTAAATCCCGACCGGATGCGGTGACATTGGGGGGAGTTGGAGGGGAAACCTAAAATCTTGGAAAACGCTTGGAGTGGAGAGATCGGGATGAAACTTGGTGGAAAAACTAAGCATAAGTCCTAGATACGTGATTGATATAACCGGAACGGATCCACTCTCTTTGAGGGAGTTGGGGGTAGGGTTAATTCTGAAAAATCAGAAAAAATGAGGTATTTTTAACTTACGAAGGATTGATCGGATCTTGATGAATTTTTGTATTTAGAAGAACCTCGTAACTCAGATCTCTTATCTAGCATTTAATAAGTTTATTTAAGCTTATTTTCATGCTTTTTATGGGGGGGGATTTAAAAGGGGTACTCATAATTTTTTGTTATGATAAAGCCCATGGTAAAGTTTCCCCTCTCATCAATATCCCATAATTTTTGGCTACGGCGAAATGAAAATTTTACCCAAATATTCATTTTGTAGACCGTGTCTAAATCGTGAAGAATGTATCTTTACTTCTTAACTGTTAAATAGACGCAGAGCAAGTATTCTTTGTGCAGTTTCCGCACTTTTAAACTTAAATATAAAAATAAATATTTTTTTTTCAAATCTTCTTCGTGAATTGACCTATCTGCTGCTGGTGCGATGGTGTTCAAAAGAGCTCATTTTTACAACCTGGATGTACATCACGTCTTTTGATATAATGTCACCGACTCCATTAACATATCTTAGAAAAGTTTTGTGAATTTTTGTTGGACACAGCCATGATTGAAGATGACAGAGACAGAGACAGAGAAGACAAGAAACAGAGACAGAGAAGAAGATGACTCATGACAGAGACAGTGCTTTTAGTCATGAACAAAGCTGACAATCGAGGCAATTGGAAGGAGATAGATACTCAAAATTTTCATTGAAGGATTAGGGTTCTTGGCTATGGAAATCGTAAGCTACTGCGTCGATGCAACTTCTGAAAATGGTTATTTCTTCATAAACGCAGAGCATTTAAGAGACGTTGGTGTTGCTATAGTGGATATGTTTTCTAATATTTATCCTGGTAGTGTAGTTCAAGGTAAGGCTATTATAGTA
Organism: Artemia franciscana; assembly: GCF_032884065.1. Lineage (NCBI taxonomy): Eukaryota > Metazoa > Arthropoda > Branchiopoda > Anostraca > Artemiidae > Artemia > Artemia franciscana. The sequence continues at coordinate 1,087,245 of NC_088863.1, forward strand.
GGAGCCACAGATATATTAAGGCTGCTGCCACTATTCATTTTAAAGGTATATTATATTATAGCTATTCCAAAGATGATGCATAAACACCCTTTTCACAAAATTTTGATTTAGTTTAAAATACACTTAGCTTTTCCTTAGATATTTCCTTAGATATTTTTCCTTTAGCTCTTTACGCTAAAGTTTGACTCTTTCTCTTAACTCGACTTCTTAAAAATTTAAAGAACTTTAGCGTAAAGAGTGAGGCGTTGAGGACGAAAAGCCCCTTTCATATACGGAGTAATTTCTGTTCGTTTTAAGTTTTAATGTCGCTCTTTACTTTCATTTAAAAAAAACTTGTTTTTTTTGTTTAATTTCTGGACGTTTTTAAAATAATGCATTTTTTTATCTTGGCTCTCCACGCTTAAATAATTAAAACGAAATTTGCATATTGATTTTTTTGGGCTAAATGGGTTTTTCATAGTTATAATTGGAAGATTTTGAGAAAAAAGGAGCGAGAGAGGAGGCCTAGTTGCCCTCCAATTTTTTGATTACATAAAAAGGCAACTATAACTTTTAATTTTTTACTAACGTTCTCATAAGTAAAAAATATACGTAACTTACGAATTAACTTACGTAGCGAACTTCTATATTCGTATGTTTTATTGCGTATATGAGGGGGCTCACCCCTCGTCAATACCTCGCTCTTTACACTAAAGCTTAAATTTTGTCCCAATTCATTAAGAATGACCCCTGAATCACAAAGGCCGTAGAATAAATAGTTGTAATTACTAAAAATAATTTAGCGTAAAGAGCGAGGTAGTACGAGGAGGTAAACCCCTCATATGCGTAATAATTTCTGTTCGTTTTAAGTATTAATGCTGCTCCTCACTTTCAGTAGAAAAAAATTTTCATATTTATTTTTTCATTGTTTTTTTTTAAATAATGCTAGAAAATCCTGCGCCTCCTCCATTGAAAGTCTCTTCCCCCATGAGAAGTTTCTCCACGTAACCCCCCCCCCCCTCAACTATCCCCCCAAACAAAAAAATCCCCCTGAAAACGTCTGTACACTTCCCAGTAACCATTACTATATGTAAACACAGGTCAAAGTTAGTAACTTGCAGCCCCTCTCACGGGGACTGCGGGGGAGTAAGTCCTCCCCAAAGACATAGTTATTTGGTTTTTCGACTATGGTGAATAAAATGGCTATCTCAGAATTTTGATCCTATGACTTTGGGGAAAATATGAGCGTGGGAGGGGGCCTAGGTGCCCTCCAATTTTTTTGGTCACTTAAAAAGGGCACTAGAACTTTTAATTTCCGTTTGAATGAGCCCTTTCGCGACGATCACCCCTGGGGAAAAAAAATAAAATAAACACGCATCCGTGATTTATCTTCTGGCAAGAAGTGCGAAATTTCAAATTTTTGTCGATAAGGGCTTGAAACTTCTACAAAAAGGTTCTCTGATACGCCGAATCTGATGGTGTGATTTTCGTTAAGATCGTATGACTTTTAGGGGGTATTTCCCCCTATTTTCTAAAATGAGGCAAATTGTCTCAGGCTCGTAACCTTTGACGGGTAAGACTAATCTTGATGAAATTTATATATTTAAAATCAGCATTAAAATGCGATTCTTTTGATGTAACTATTGGCATCAAAGTTCCATATTTTTGAGTTTTGGTTACTATTGAGCCAGGTCGCTCCTTACTACAGTTCGTTACCACAAACTGTTGGATTTATCCAGGTAGTATACTTCAAAATAAGGCTAAAAATAGTAGGGCTACCGTTACCATCCTGTTTAACCGTGATTTATATTATAGCGGTTCCTGAGATAATGAACGAACACCCTTTGACAACATAGATGTACTTAATGTCCTTTGGTTTCGTTCAAAATACCCTTAGCTTTTCCTTCTATACTGCAAATACGTCCTTTGAAGTTGTTGCAGTACAATTTTGGTTGCACTGTCAGCGTTTCCATGAAAATCTTATCTTGTATACCCCTATCCTCATTAGTAGTTGATGCAGTAGTGTTAGTAGTAGCAGTATGTACTGACTGCGTTTTCGCTAGTTCAATATCAATCTCAACGTACCTGAAAGTTTTAACTTAATAATCTAAGATATTACTGAGAAATTACTGATACACCCTTATTTGTACGTGATTTATTATATCTTACCCCAACATTACCCTAATTATTCCCACAAATGTTTCACCTAATACTCTTAGCTCCATCTGAAGTTGTAACTGTAGCAGCAGTAGTAGTACCAATAGTGGTAACGTGCACATAGCGGTGTACGTTTTCGTTATTTTAGAATTTCCTCAGCTTGCCCTGAAATTTTCAATTTAATTCTCTGAGCCGGTCCTAAGATATTGCTTATATGCCATTTTGACAACCTGTATGTATGTAGTGTGCTTTGATTTGGTATAAAACTCCTAAACATTCTCGGAAAGTTTTCTCCTTAATACCATTAGCCTTGTAGTAGCGGAAATTGCAGTGGCAGCAGTAGTAGTAGTAGCATTAGTAGTAAGTGTGCACTTAGTGTCTATTGGTTCGTTCAAATTCCCCCTCAACATACCCTGGAAGTTTCAACTTGTTAATCAAAGGCGTACCTGTGATATTGCTGATGCAGCCTTTAAACAGTGTACCTGTCCATAGGTTTTTTTTTTTTTTTTTATTTAACATCCCCTGCACATTCCCTAAAAGCTTCATCTTAAACTTTTGAGCTTCAATAGTAGTAGCAGTATTGATAGCATCATGTATTGATCATCTTTAGCTTTTTTCAATATTCCCTCAAAATAAGCTAGAAGTTTCAACTTAATACCTAAAGAAGCTCCTGGGCCTTTGCTGATTCTTCCTTTTGACAACTGCATGCACATGGTGTGTTTGAAATTTACTTCAATATAATCTCAGAATTCCCTAAAATTTTGACCCTATTACCCTTAGCTTTAGAAGCAGAATTGGTAGTAGTAGTAGTGGTAGTAATAGCAGTAGCAGTAGTAGATATAGCAGTAGTAGCAGTAGTAATAGTGACATCCTTCACACACATTGTGTGCTTTCATTTGGTAGAAAACCCCTTAGACATTCTCTGAAAGTTTCACATTAACAGTGTTAGCTTTAGTGGTAGCGCAAATCGTAGTGACAGTAGCATTGGTATCCTTTTGGTTAGTCCAACATCCCTCATAGCGAACCCGGTAATTTGCAACTTCACACTGCAGGTTGTTCCTAAGATATTGTTGATACGCCCTTCTGACAACCTGAATACAGACGATGTGTTGCGATTCTGTTTAACTTTCCCCTTTAAAACTCCCTGAAAATTTCACTTTCATACTCTTGTAATACTTGTAATAGTAATCACAGTCAGTGACGGTTTTAGGCGTCGTAATCTGGGGTGGGGTTAAGGTATGCAAAAAGTACAATTGAGACAAGTTTTTGGTCTTTTCAGCACATTAGCAAAAATATAAAACAAAAGGAATCTGATCTAAGATATCAGAAAAAATGAAGAAGGGGGTACTGCCCCCCCCTGTCCAGGCCTAGAACCGCCATTGGTTACATTAGTAGTAGTAGTAGTTGTAGGAGGAGGAGTAAAAGTAGCAGAAGAAATATTAACATGTTGCCTTTTGCTCAGTTGAACATCCCCACATCAAGGTTAGGAAAATTCAACCTAATACAGTTAGCTGTTGCCAATAAATTGCTGATATGACTCTTGACAACCTTTGTATCCGTAATGTGTATTAATTTACTTAAACTTCTACTTCAACGCTTTCTGAAATTTTTAATCTTCATACTTTTAGCGTTACTATTAGTTGCACTACTATCAGTTGTAGTACTACTAGCAGCAGTAGTAGTAGCGTGCACATGTATATTTTTTAGTCAGTTTATCTTCCCCTTTAACGATGATTCCCTGAAAGATCAAATTTAGTTCCTTAATCCACTCCTGAGAAACGCCCTTCTGACAATCTGCATGCACAAAGTGTGTCTTGGTTTACTTCGAATTTTTCCTCTGTAATCCTCCAAATTTTCACCTTTATATCCTTATTCTTAACAGTACTACCATCATAGTAGTAGTGGTAATAGTAGAAGCAGTAGTAATGTTGTATTAGTATTAGCATGGAAATTGTAGGAGCTATGAAACCTAAGATAGAGGATGTTTTGTCATCTCTTGTCTTAATTTCATTAAATTAATTACAACAAAAATTCCAAATAAGAAGTTTTTCAAAAAAAAATTAAAGAACCCCATATTAAACTTAAGACACACAGAAAGAAGTTCTATGATAATTCAAGCTTTAAACGACCAGAAATCACAATCAAAGAAAATGTAATTAAAGTTTCCAATAAATGAAATAGAGATTAAAATAAATTGTCTTGTCAAACATAGAGATAACACATACCAATGGAGATGAATAAATAAATATTAAAACGAGAAAAAAGGAATTTGAATATTGAAGTCAATCTAAAGAAAATTACTACAAACAGGAGTTTGGCCACTAGTTCCATCCTCCTCATCTAACCGTTAAAGTTCTAAAGCAAATTGCGTCATTTATGATTATTGAAAACCATATACTTTTTGAACAATATGTTAGAATTTTTCAAAACATCAACGAAAAAAAGGAAATAAATTACTATAATAATTAAGATGACTAGAAAAAACCAATGATTTTAAGATGAATATTGAGTATATCATAATAATAATTCCTGGAAACTTCAGCAATTCAGGATTTGATTTCACCATCATGATTTTCCATTGTTATAAATATAAATAAAGGTTTGTAATTTATGTGCTTTCAGTAAAGCGCAAATGAAACACCAAGCTTTAGAATTTTAACTGTTAGGGAAGGGAGAAGGGGAAAGTAACTTCCTCCAGGTACCCATTTAGAGCTGGGTCGACTCTGGTTGAGACTGTAGCCAGATTCCCTTCTCACTGACCCATACGCCACTAACCCCACTTCTAAATCAAATAACCAGTGACACCAGGACTTGAATCCCTGTCCTCGTGGACAATGGATGGATGCAAATTGTGCAAATAATACAAGATAAAATAAATAGAAGCTCGAAAATCAGGAGCGGGAAAGGGATAATCCAAAGATCAACCCTGTTCGTCTTAAGTTTGACTTGAATGTTTAACTTAATTTTTACCCGATTTTCGTCTATGCTAGTGTCTGGTACCATTTGGTTCGATATGATAATTTATTCTGATCTCGATTCCTGTGGGGTTTCATTTATTCTTTGATATTATTTTTTTTAGGCTCGCAGCTTTAGTTGGTTAACTTTAAACTTTTGTTATTTTGTATTAGCATATAAACTGATTCTTTTGATGCATAAATCCTCTTTAAAACTTCCCTTCTTCGTGTCTTAGTAAGCTCAAGCCGCTCCTTACTTACAGTTCGTTATCACCAACTATTTGAAAAAAAACTTGTTCGACTAATATTCTACTTTGTTTAACTACAAACTTTTACATTTGGTATTAGCATAAAAACTGATTCTTTTGATGTATTCATTGCCTTTAAAACTTCCCTTCTTTGTGTCCTAGTTACCCCTAGTCGTTCCTTACTTACAGTTTGTCACCACGAACTTTTTGAAAAATATTCAGCCAATATTATGCTTAGTTTAATCTTTCAGATGCCAACTGGGGTGAAATTAAACTCCCCAAAATGCCCTTGAACGAAAAATTTGAGTTCAATCTAAAAGATCTGTCACCCGCAACCAAATATGATTTGAGGATGCACTGTGAGACAGCTGGTGGTCGCAGTCAGCCGAGTGAAGTCGTCACTTTTGAAACTTACGGTGAAGCACCTGATGGCTTGCCTACCCGGCCACGAGTCAAGGCCTTAAGCTCAACACAATTGATGCTGTCTTGGGAACCCATACCCAAAACGTTGTGGAACAGTGACCGGATTGGCTATAATGTTAACTTGGAACCCCGGGAAAGGTTAGCTGTCATCACAACTTTGAAGGAACTGATTATTTATTAATGCAGCTACTAATTTCAACTATTGTTTATTTCTTTACATGTTCTTAGGCCTACTAATTTAACGTGCTATTAAAATATAATAATGAGAACAATAATATTTATTTGATACTTATTTATATCAAAGAGATAACTAGTAGAGTAGAAACTAAAAAGACAAGGAACGTAAAGAACGGAAAAAAGAATGCAAAAGAGTATCCAAAAAACATCAATAAAACAAATGGATCAAAGTATAATGAAGTGATGAATGCCAATACACTATTTTCAGTAGCCCATTGTGTAGAATAGTCAGGTTTTAATTATATTTGGCAGAAAAAAATTTACAATTTTTAATCTCGATTTCCAAAAGAAAATAAATCCACTTAAATGTAGGATGTATTAAAAGGCGTATTGAACAGGAATGACAGAATAAAGCATATCAATTGGAGGTACGATTGTATTTTTCTCAACTGGCAACAAAATCTATAGTAACCAATCTTTACTGTCACTGTACATTCGGTCAAAGTTTATTTTTTTGTTTTTGTTTCGCAATTCGCGATTCAAATAAAATTTGTACAAAACTATTGGTATTGACGAAAATAATCGACTTGGAACCGTTTGTAGTTTATTTGGTATTGTTTTTTTTTTATAAAGATTTATTGTTCTTTTAAATATGTACACAGAAAATATGGTTATTGATCAATGCAAATTTGCTTTGTTTAAGCTACTTTTTAATCCATTGTTTTTTGTTGTTTTTTGTTTATTATATTTTGCTAAATTAGCGTTTTGCTAAGACATATAATATAATTAACTTATCAAAATCCCCTCGGTTGACGTATATAAAATTTAAAAAGGCCGTTGCGTATATTATTTTGTGATGACCAGATAAAAAACTGTGGCATCTTCCCCCAAACACAAAATTCTAAATCTCTTTACTCCCTCCCCAATAAACAAGCTGAAAGGCTCATTTCGAACCTTGGCTCGAGAGATAGAATAAAATATACTTGGAAAACTACGCACAAAATTTGCCATTTCCTAGTGAAAGCTACCGAATGTATGCAATCTCCATAATAAGCTGTAATAGCTTGCTCTTAGGCTTCAGGATTCAGAAATAAGAAAAATGTATTGTGTATTATGGTCATCCAAAATTTGTTGACTTCTAAAGCAATCCGGAGAAATGTTAGCTGTTAAATAGCAACATGTAATTGTTTTCAGTTTAACGAATGGTTATGTTTTATGGAAACTTATTTATTATATATTATGCAAATAATATATTTACTAGTTAAGGCAGTTAAGACGGTTTAAGAAAAAAGTTAGGTTGAAGGCTAGTGGTTGAGGAGGGGCCGATGTTGAATGAAAATATAACTGTTTGTAAATATTTGTTTACTCTTTCTTCATCTAGACTTGTTCTTTTTTTTTTAACGTCTTTGAATTTCCTAAATCTTGAACAAAGCTTTTTAAAATAAAGAATTGCATCTGTTTATAATCAACTTATAAATTTTTTACATGGAATTTTATATAGTTAGGTGGAATTAAAACGAGTTTTTATGGATATTGGTTCGTCTTGTCAAAATAGTTTGTCGTTAGTGCATCGTTACAGAGGATTCATATCTTCCAATTTCAGTTACCAATTTCGCAGGGAAATCTGATAAGAAGAAACACTTTAAAAAAAAAAGAAAGCCTTAAGCTCAGAATGATTTAAATTTGTAATACTGAATAAATAAAAAGTTCCCCGGGTGCTTTCTATTTTCTGCGTAAATCATGTTTTTTTAGATATTGGGTTTGGGTTAAAACAAAATAAACTATGGGATTGGAAGAACTCGTAAATTGTTGGACTTGAAATTCTTAGGGCAGGGATTCAAGTCCTGACGCTGCTGGTTATTTGATTTGGTACGGGGCTCAATGTTGTAACTCTGTAAGCTCAGCCAGAGTCGACCCTGCTCTAGATGGGTAACTGGAGAAATTTTGGGGATAAAACACGGGAAGTATCGGATGATTTCCCCCCAATCACGCATTGTACTCCCATTCACAGACAGAAAATCAAAATATTGGTATTTGCACTACACAGACCATTGGTCAGCATACAAAAAAATTTTTGTTTTTTATTTTTATTCGTAGGTTGCATCAAATAACCATTTTCAGTGCCGTTATGATCGCAAAAGATTGTTTCATCTATGGCATCTGCAATTGTTTCAACGTAATGAAACAACAATTTACGTTGAAACTGCTCTGCTCTTATGTAGAGAAAACTTACGAAATTAAGAACAAAACAAAAAAAATACCCATCTGCAGCCCAGCTGGGAATATTTTCGCCCTACTGCCCGATAAAAGTTTCAATTTTTCAGCTTAATAAATTGTTTGAAAAAGTAACTAAAATTATTTTGCTGGTAACAGAATTTCCGTGCCAATAAAATCTAACTCTTGTGTTAATATCCTCATGAAAAGTTCTTTATAATTCATTTTTTCTTTTCAGAAACAGTGACTCCACCGCGATTTCAGTTCCGCCTTCATCCTTCATCTACTTGGAACGGCAAATTGTTTTAGAAAATTTAATGCCATTTACAAGATATTCTTTTACCATAGTTGGATTTAATCAATACGGCCTTAGTGGAAAGTCAAATATTGTATCTGCAGAAACTTTTGAAGATGGTAATATCTTTTATTTTTATTTTTATGAGGCTAACTTTCCGTTTGGTAATAAAAATAAACAAGCGGCACAGATAGGAAAGTACCATGCCTTCGGGGCAAGGATGTTAAGAGGGGGCTTGTAGTAGGCCACCAAAATTTGAAATTTGCAAGAACGCCTTACAAATGAACATGGGATTTTAGTTTTTAATGTTTAATGAAGAGAAAACGTTGACTATGATGAAGATGTTATTGGTATTCATTAGGATCATAAGTTTGTCCTATGCGAAAGATGCATAGTGTGATGAATAGACGTGTTAAAGTTTTTCAGATTATTCATAATACTAATATTACAGGCGACTTTCGCCTCTAATACGCCATATACGGGTACCGAAAAACTAAAAAATAACATTAGAATTTGGCTTATACTCATTTCTTGTTATATTTTTACGAGTCAGAAAAAAATTTTGTTTTTGAAGGGGGGGGGGTCAAGACCCTACCCCCCTCGGTACGGCCTTGTATATCATTATCACTAAAATAAGCACAACATATTTCAAGTGAAACTATTGCAGTATGAGTGATTAATTACTATTGTAGCCATACCTGTACATAAGGAGGATTCCAGGGAGCAAAAGATTATTCCTGAAGAGAGGGCGGAGGATCAAAACACAAAAAAGAACACTTTCAGGCTAAAATTTTTTATTTGCAGGAAATTACAGTCCAATATAGAGAATACAAACTAAAATAAAATAACTGCAAAGAAAAATATGTAATGTTAAAAATTTTAAAGGTTTTAAGCTCAAAACTTCGACTAACTATACCCCCAGATACTTGACGGCCACAACTGTATGAATTTAAAATCTCCAAAATTCAAGCACATTTTATTGTTATCATTGTTGTATTTCACCATTATTGTGGATAAGGACCTTGCTTTCCAGGGAATTGGTTTTAGTTTTTACCTCATTTTCAGGAAAATTATGAGATAGTCTCGGATGTCCTCGGGAAGTGTTTCCATGGGAAGAAAGATTCTGGGGGAACTCTCCTGGAGAAATTTTACATGGTGTTGGGGATTTCTGGATATTATTTGAGAAAACCGTCAGAAATAAAATAAAAAAATCGACTGGAAGTATGGAGCAGCATTAAAACTTAAAACGAATAAAAATTATCCACCAAACAATCCACCAAAAATAATCCATATCCAAAAAGTCCACCAAAAGAATGTGGATAAGGACCTAATAAAGACATTGCTTTCAGTTTTTAATTCGTTTTCAGGAGAATTATGAAACATGCCCTTTGCTTTTAAGAAAAATGGTATGCTTTATCTAAGAAAGTAACATAGTTAACATGTTACAATTATTGCAAATCAAAACTTTGTAAAGAAATCTTTCTTTGCTTTAAACTCATTTCTGGATAAATTGTGAAATCCTCATTGGATTTTCACAACGATGCATTCTAATTACAATTGCTTCATGTTACGAATACTTTGGATAAGGGCACACTAGAAAAGTCTCTTTTACTTTAACTCGTGCTCAACAAAATTGAGGGATATGGCTTTGAGGATAATCAAAGCCCACGTTCTAATTATGAAACTATGATTGTTGCCCTTATTGCTTATTGATATTATTGTGGGCTAAATTTTTGCAGGGAAATCACTGTTAACTTTAACTCGTTTTCAGACAAATTGTATCATTTGTCCTACTGATTTTGGCTTAAGGATATGCCTTAATTATTAAACTCAAAACGATTGCGACTAGAGTGTTACTACTAGATTTGATTAAGATTTAATAAAGGATTTTCCATTATCTTTTGACCTATTAAAAAAAAAACTGTTAGATATTTATTTTGATTTTGGTTCAGCGACACCTTTTATTTATAAGAATTTTTGTTGCTCCCTTGTGAGTTTAACTAGGAAACACTTAATTTTTCAAGATTTTGAAGAGGTTATTTGCTAGCTTTATTTCCTGACTCTCTAGAATCAATATATTTCTCAATATTGACTTAAAACTTATTTTTGCAGAGTATATAATATATTGCTGTAAATCATTGCCATGATAGCTAAATCTAGTCTAAATCTGCTAGTTTATTATTGAAAAAAAAAAAAAAGCTTGTGCCCTAGGATGGGTCATAGAATATCTATCAAAAAGTGAAATGATATCATATTTATACAATTCCGAAAAAGGTTTATGCCAACTTTGCCTCTGACTCAGACTACCTATCTTTGCTTGTTCTCCAATTAGCCGTGGCTCTTAATTTTCTTATTACAGTCTACCAACTTGATTTTAATTGTAAATTGAAATACTTTCCATTATAAATGATAGAAAATGGAAATATTGTCCATTGGAAATACTTCAGGGGGAAAAAGTGAAATGACATTATGTTTATACAATTCTGTAAAAGGTTTATGCCAGCTTTGCCTCTCACTCAGACTTTTTAACTTTATCTCCAATTAGCCATGGCTCTTGAATTTTTATTACTGTCTTCCAACTTGATTTTAATTCAAGATTGAAATACTGTCCATTACAAATAATGGAAAATGGAAATACTGTCCATTAGAAATACTTCAGGGGGATTTCATCAAGGGGAAAAAGTGAAATGGCATCATATTTATTCAATTCTGAAAAGGGTTTATGCCAGCTTTGCCTCTCACTCGGACTATCTATCTTGGCTTTATCTCCAATTAGCCATGGCTCTTAAATTTTTTATTACTGTCTTTCAATTTGATTTTAATTCAGAATTGAAATACTGTCCATTACAAATAATAGAAAATGGAAATACTGTCCATTAGAAATACTTCAGGGGGAGTTCATCAGGGGAAAAAAGTGAAATGACAACATAGTTATACAATTCTGAAAAAGGTTTATGCCAGCTTTGCCTCTCACTAAGACTATCTATCTTGGCTTTTTTTATTGGCCGTGGTTCTCAACTTTTTAATCACAGTCCACCACGTTGATTTTAATTCAAAGCTTTTTTCAAATATGCATTGGTGGGAAATTAGTGACGAAGACCACACTGCCTTTCCATAACAAACAAATACAAAATAGAGACAATAGGGAAAATCTTTTCAAGACAGTGGAAATCAGTTCTGTGGATATTTTGGCCCTATGTCCAAGGGCCGTCTTCAGCACAATACAAGAACAAGAGAGAAACTATCAAACAGTTCGTGGTAACGAACTGTAGTAAGGAGCGACCCGGCTCAATAGTAACCAAAACTCTAAAAAACGGAATTTTGATACCAATAGTTACGTCAAAAGAATTGTATTTTAATGCTGATTTTAAATATATAAGTTTCATCAAGTTTAGTCTTAATCATCAAAAGTTACGAGCCTGAGAAAATCTGCCCTATTTTAGAAAATAGGGTGAAACATCCCCTAAAAGTCATAGAATCTTAATGAAAATCACACCATCAGATTCGGCATATCAGAGAACCCTATTGTACAAGTTCAAGATCCTATCTACAAAAATGTGGAATTTTGTATTTTTGCCAGAAGACAAATCACGGATGCGTGTTTATTTGTTTTTTTTTTATTTTGTTTAAGGAGTGACCCGGCTCAATAGTAATCAAAACTCTAAAAAATGGAATTTTGATACCAAGAGCTACAACAAAAGAATCGCATTTTACTGCCGATTTTAAATATATAAGTTTCGTCTTAGTCTTACCCATCAAAAGTTACGAGCCTGAGAAAATTTGCCTTATTTTAGAAAATAGGGGGAAACAACCTCTAATAGTCATAGAATCTTACCGAAAATCACACCATCAGATTCAGCGTATCAGAGAACCCTACTGTCGAAGTTTCAAGCTCCTATCTACAAAAATGTGGAATTTTGTATTTTTTGCAAGAAGGCAGATCACGGATGCGTGTTTATTTGTTTGTTTTTTGTTTTGTTTTTTCTTCCCCAGGGGTGATCGTATCGACCCAGTGGTCCTAGAATGTTGCGAGACGGCTCATTCTAACGGAAATGAAAAGTTCTAGTGAATCATATTGACGAATCGGGGTGATCGTATCGACCCAGTGGTCCTAGAATGTTGGGAGAGGGCTCATTCTAACGGAAATGAAAAGTTCTAGAAAATTATTTTCCCAAAGTCAACGGATCAAAATAACTATAACTATGTCTTTGGGGACGACTTACTCCCCCACAGTCCTCGTGGGAGGGGCTACAAGTTACAAACTTTGACCAGTGCTTATATATAGTAATAGTTATTTGGAAATGTATAGACATTTTCAGGGAGATTTTTCGGTTGGGGGGAGGGGTTGAGAAGAGGGGATATGTTGGGGGATCTTTCCATGGAGGAATTTGTCATGGGGGAAGAAATTTCCATAAACGAAGGTCAGGATTTTCTAGCATTATTAAAAAAAATGAAAAGATAAATATGAAAAAGTTTTTTCAACTGGAAGTAAGCAGCATTAAAACTTAAAACGAGCAGAAATTATCACGCATATGAGGTTCTCACCTTCTCCTAATACGTCACCCTTTACGCTAAAGTATTTTTAGTAATTTCAACTATTTATTCTACGGCTTTTGTGATTCAGGGGTCAGTCTTAATGAATTGGGACAAAATTTAAGCTTTAGTGTAAAGAGCGAGGTACTGACGAGGGGGTGAACCCCCTCATATATGTAATAAAAACATGAGAATACAAAAGTTAGTTACGTAAGCTAATTTATAAGTTACTTATATCTTTTACTAATAAAAACAGTCGTAAAAATTAAAATTTCTAGTTGACTTTGGTTTAAGTCAACCAAAAAATCGGAGGGCAACTAAGCTTCCACCCTCGTTCATTTTTTCTCAAAATCATTGGATCAAACTATGAAAAAGCCATTTAGTCAAAAAAATAAATATGCAAATTTCGTTTTAATTATTCCTCTGCGGAGAGCCAAAATCAAAACATGCATTGATTCAAAAACGTTCAGAAATTAAATATAAAAAAAAGTTTTTTAACTGAAAGTAAGGAGCGACATTAAAAGTTAAAACGAACAGAAATTACTTCGTATATGAAAGAGGCTGCTTCCTCATCAACGCCCCGCTCTTTACGCTAAAGTTTTTTACTGTTTTAAAAAGAAGAATTGAGAGAAAGAGTCAAACTTTAGCGTAAAGAGCGGGGCGTTGATGAGGAAGCAGCCCCTTTCATATGCGAAGTAATTTCTGTTCGTTTTAAGTTTTAATTTCGCTCCTTACTTTCAGTTAAAAAACGTGTTCTTTTTTATTTAATCTCTTAAAAAGAGACCTCTATCAGTACCCAGCATCGCATCCATTTTATTTACTGGGTTTTCGCATGGTGTCAGGATAAGTAAGTTACTATTCTGACTTCAGATGTCTTTGTGCTCCTGAATCACAAATCTTCTTACCCGATTTAAGAACATTAAGTGCATTGGCCCAGGTATTGAAACAACGATTATGTAGAGAAAACCTTATAAAGTGCGGTAAATATCTGTTTTCCCCAATTTTGGTGATACTTTCAGCGCCTGTACGTGCTTGTTTTTTCTGGCCGGATTCCAGTATCGATAAATGTATTGCTTTTGCAGTATTCAGCATCAAAATAAATGTTTTCTTTTCTAAATTGTTGCTGTCAATACATCTAGAAGAGCTAGCGCTTATTTTAATTTAAATGGACGGGTGTAAGTGGTCTAACTCTTCTTTGTGATCATTCTCCTAATGAACTTCTAAAAAAAAAAAGCGGGGGAACATTTCACGCTCAAATAAAATTATAGCTGAATTCTGCTAAAATTCCCGAAAATCAGGTATGGACGTGAAAATCAAACAGTTCGTGGTAACGAACTGTAGTAAGGAGCGACCCGGCTCAATAGTAACCAAAACTCTAAAAAATGGAATTTTGATACCAAGAGCTACATCAAAAGAATCGCATGTTAATGTTGGTTTTAAATATATAAGTTTCATCAAATTTAGTCTTACCCATCAGAAGTTACGAGCCTGAGAAAATTTGCGTAATTTTAGAAAATAGGGGGAAACAAAAAGTCATAAAGCCCCCTAAAAGTCATGGAATCTTAACGAAAATCACACCATCAGATTCAGCGTATCAGAGAACTCTACTGTAGAAGTTTCGAGCTCCTATCTACAAAAAAGTGGAATTTTGCATTTTTTGCCACAAGGCAGTTCACGGATGCGTGTTTATTTGTTTTTTTGTTTTGTTTTTTTTTTTTTTCCCAGGGGTGATCGTATCGACCCAGTTGTCCAAGAATGTTGCAAGAGGGCTCATTCTAACGGAAATGAAAAGTTCTAGTGCCCTTTTTAAGTGACCAAAAAATTGGAGGGCACCTAGGCCCCCTCCCACGCTAATTATTTTCCCAAAGTCAACGGATCAAAATTCTGAGATAGCCATTTTATTCAGTGTAGTCAAAAAACCTTATAACTATGTCTTTGGGGACGAATTACTCCCCCACAGTCCCCGTGGGAGGGGCAACAAGTTACAAACTTTGACCTGTGCTTACATATAGTAATGGTTATTGGGATGTATACAGGCGTTTTCAGGAGGATTTTTTTGGTTGGGGGGAGGGGTTGAGAAGAGAGGGATATGCTGGGGGAACTTTCCATCGAGAATTTGTCATGGGAGAAGAAAATTTCCATGAAGGGAGAGCAGGATTTACTAGCATTATTTAAAAAAAAAAAACAATTAAAAAATAAATGTGAAAAAGCTTTTTCAGCTGGAAGTAAGAAACAGCAATAAAACTTAAAACAAACAGAAATTATTACCCATATGAGGGGCTCACCTCCTTCTAATACCTCGCTCTTTACGCTAAAGTATTTTTAGTAATTTCAACTATTTATTCTACGGCTTTTGTGATTCAGGGGTCATTCTTAATGAATTGGGATAAAATTTAAGCTTTAGTGTAAAGAGCGAGGTACTGACGATGGGGCGAATCCCCTCATATATGTAATAAAAACATGAGAATACAAAAGTTCTTTACGTAAGCTAATTTATAAGTTACGTAAATCTTTTACCAATAAAAATATTCGTAAAAAATTAAAAGTTCTAGTTGCTTTTTTAATTAACCAAAAAATCGGAGGGCAACTAGGCTTCGTCCCCCGCTCTTTTTTTCTCAAAATCATTCGATCAAAATTACGAGAAAGCTATTTAGCAAAAAAAAAAAAAAAATATGCAAATTTCGTTTTGATTATTCCTCTGCGGAGAGCCAAAATCAAAACATGCATTGATTCAAAAACGTTCAGAAATTAAATAAAAAAAAACAAGTTTTTTTAACTGGAAGTAAGGAGCGACATTAAAACTTAAAACGCACAGAAATTACTTCATATATGAAAGAGGCTGCTACCTCATTAACGCCCCGCTCTTTACGCTAAAATTTTTTACTGTTTTAAAAAGAAGAATTGAGAGAAAGAGTCAAACTTTAGCGTAAAGAGCGGGGCGTTAATGAGGTAGCAGCCTCTTTCATATACGAAGTAATTTCTGTGCGTTTTAAGTTTTAATGTCGCTCCTTACTTCCAGTTAAAAAAACTTGTTTTTTTTTATTTAATCATATTACGCGCCGGCAAGTATAATTTACGACATGTTTTCTGGAATACCTTCCTGGTTTGAAAGAACTAAAAAGGAGAATTAATGCAAACTTAATTCTTATCTTTATTAACTAAGATTTTCTTTAATTAATGTTGTAATTGAGCGCCTAAATCGCTATTTACAGTTCAATTATTGAATTTATTATTTTGTTTTTAGTTCCTTCTGTGTACCCAAACAACATTCATTGTATCGTGTTGTCTTCGTCATCAATTCGAGTTGTTTGGGAAGACGCTTTGATGAATGGTATAAATGGTAATTTAAGGAATTACCTGATAGTATACAGACCCATTGCTGACAGGGATGATGATTCTTTATCGAGCAGTAAAAGTAAGCACTTATATCTTTGTCTCAGTCAATAGAATGACAGCGGGTGCAAAATATGTTTCAAATGGTACTAGTTACAATCTCACTTTTTAAGCTGAATTTCACATAGTTTGTGCTAAGAATTGATTACCATATCGTTCACATAAAACCTTTAAGTGTGAATTTAGTAATTTAAGGTCTGTATGTAGGGAGTGTGAGGATCGAGGGGCTAAGTGTGAGCCCCATGCTGAAACTATAGATCAGCGGGATTTAAGCTGCTTCTCAGTCCCATACTTATTCTTGTATAAATAAATGTTATAAGGCACAAACACAAGACCGTTTTTCCGAAGACACCCATACAATTGATCAGTTGCCCAAGAAGCCAGTTCTAGTTTTCTTTTCGCCGATAAAAGAGTTGTATAATGCCTCTGCGGTCAATTTCAAACAATCCAATGCAAAAAAACGATCAGTCAACTAATCGATGGCTCTGAAGAGACTCCCTGGCTTCATCCTTAAAGTAGAGCTATCAAGAAAAGGGGAAAATATATCTTAGGGGAACATCGGTAATCAAAAGTTTTGCTGGGCGCTCATATCGATCAAGTTAGATCACCCAGATCAGGCATTGATGGGTTACCAATTAAGAACGAACTGATTAGATAGCCTGTGACTAACGAATTTGGTGGGTTGCTTTCCACAAATGTATCTATCTTTGTTTTCCTGATTATTAATATTGACTAGTACTAATGTCTGCCAAAGTAAAACTTTAAAGCATGACATACTTGGACTGCCTACAAAAACAGACACTCTATGAGAGCATTGAAGGCATTGAAATTCTATAAGATTCACCTTTTTGTGCTATGTTGACTAATCTTCTCTTCTCTGAAATGTGCCAAAAAATAAAATCCTGCACAGGTGCAAGATTTAGTTCTTTCCTTATTACACTATTCCCTCTGTGTATAACCAAGATGTTTCTAAATAAAGGGGCTTACGAAAAGATGCGACAATTTTTGATCCTTCCACTAAATGTGTAAGGTCTTGGTCCGTCGATTGATAATTTTAGACTAATAGAGCAGCCAAGAGCAGCCAATGGGGGATTGGCTGCTCGACTTTATTGGGTTATTTGAAACCTTTATGCATATTATGAAATGCTGCTGAATATACCTGGACATAAAACGGAGAGACGAACGATGTCATATTTGGCCTCACCTTGTATATATCTATGACTTTCCGTATGCTATCAGAAGCAGGTTTGGCACCCCTAGAGATTTATCACTATTTCTGGTAATTTTTTATATTGGCCAAACCTAAAAATCACTAAATTTTCATATAAATCACTAGATTATTGAAGATAATCACTAAATCAACCAGAGAATCACTAAAATCTAGTGATTTTTCGGTAATCCGGTGGCAACCTTGATCAGAAGTGGTATTCAAGGAATCAACCCCTATTAATTGACATTAAATCCTAAGAGAAGAATCTTACTATAAGCAATGTGTACCGTCATGTACCGACCTACAAGTGGTTCCATCCCTTCATGTCTTCAGATCCTTGATGTACTATTAGAAACAGCACGAATTTGTTCATGGGAACTTATCATAATAGGATATTTGACCATATTGGGATAGTGGGATAATTGGGATATTTAACTTACGTAAACAATCTTGCATCCTGAGGGACGGTTCATTTTCTATCTGCTTTGCTCACAACTGGAACCTCATCAACAGTACGCATTCCAACACGTCTAATTATGACTAAAGTAATTATTGTAATTATGACTTGATCAACAAAATTTTCTCCTCGCTTAATTCAAGGCAAAATTTTGCAATAGTAAAATGAACTGTTGGACCACTTTACCGTTTTTCTACATTCAGCTTTATAAAAATCGTAGGTTGGAAGAACACTACTCCAGGGTATGCTGCCATTAAATTCCTTCGGAATGAGCTAACCTGCCTTAGATCCTTACCAGGAGAGATTCAACGGGATATTTTTGAAAGACTTACTGGATTTACTCGCAATTTGATTTTTTTCGAGAATCTGTCAAAACATCTTTGGCTTATCCACTTGTTGACTCCATATCTAAAAGATTTATTCCCTTGAATCTATGGATGACCCTGGTTCTCAAAAGAGTTTGAGAAGGAAAAATAACTTTTGAAAGTCGTACAAGTCAACAAAGTCATCGCTGAGTGTAGCATCTGCTCGCCAACAACGTTTATTCGAGTGTTTACAAGGCTAATGATTGTTTACAAGGCTTTGATTTAGAAGGCTAAATTCCTTTATTATTCCCAAGAATATTCATATTGCAGAAATATTATTTGGAAACCATGAAATGCAGTCCAATATGTCCTCCACTTTCTTATATCTCTTTAAGTCTGAGGGTTGATGGCTTGGCTGCTCAAGGCGAGCTTAATATTCAAGAAGCACTTGCTAGTGTCAGAAAAACGACTACTTCTTCAGGAAGCTCCTCTCCTCTTAAGTCTTATTTCAGTTTTATTCTTTGTCTAAGTGGCTTCATTTAACGGCCTTGAGGTTAGTCTCTGAGGTTGATAAAATAAGACTTGTTAATTGACCAAAAGATTAATTATCGTATGGTCCCAATTATGTTCCAATTTAGTCATCCTTCAATTATTTTTCCTTCGAAAAACTTGTAAATCTGTCTTTTGAGAATAGAATTTTTCCTAGATCCCTTAAGGGAGCTCGAGTGATTACTCTATATAAAGGTGGACTTTGGAGTGATCTTATGTAACGATAAGATTTATCAGGTGGGCAGCTTCATTTATCTTGGTAGTATTATTGATAAAGACGGTGGGAGTAGTAGAGATGTTAAAAGTAGAATAGCTAGGGTTAAGAGTGTTTTTTCACAGTCGAAAAAGTTTTGAAGGATAGGAAGATGAGACTACAAACCAAGATAAGAACATTTAAAGCTAAAGCGATGATAGCGGTCAAGTATGGTGTTGAAGCCAGGGTGCTCCGAAAAACAGAGGAAGATTTGCTAGATGTTTTCCAGAGAAATAGCCTACGGATTTTTCCGGCTACCTGGCTGACTGACCGTCTTTCAAACAGTAGACTGCACGAAAAATGCGGTTGAATCCCGCTTTCTAGGGCTATAATGAGAGAAAGTCTGTGCGCGTTCTGCGGATGAAGGATGACAGATTGCCGAAAATTTTCCTTTTCGACCAGCCGTCGAGGGCTCAACGGAAAGCAGGTCGTTCGCGGTTAGGGTTTTCGAACTTCATGAAAAAATATTTAAGAGAAATGGGAACATCCTGGGAGGGTTTGAAGAGGCGGGCTTTGAATAGATTGAGATGGAGAAGGAGCGTGCGTAGCTGTTGTAGCCTCAGGTAGCTTGGTGCTGCGGTAATTTGTTAGTAGTAGCAGTTAATCTTAACTATAGATAATCTTATCAAGGTCCAAAAGAATAAACTTTTTCAATTGAAGCTTTAAAATGAATGCCAATAGTACTGTTAATTTTGTATGCATTATATGTATCTTTAGGAATGATTTCGTTATCCGTTGGCATTACTGTCTCTGGAACTGTAAAGCCCAAAGCATAGTTTTTTGATAACTTGAAATCGATTGCCTATCTCAGATTTTTTTCACTCGATGGCTTTTCAAAACCCTTGAGGCCCAGACAGTCATTTTTCCGCCAAAACTGACAGAAAACACATACATCCGTGGTCACCTTTTTAAGAGAAATAAATAAAATATTTCAAGTTTTGTAAATAGGGCCTTGACACCTCTGCAATAGAGCTCTATGATATGTTGTAATTGATAGCATAATTGTTGTTGCAGTCGTCACTTTTGTAAGGTGTTTTACCCCTTTTTGAAACTGGGTAAGTGTTCTCTGGCTCTAAATTTTTTGGGTGGCTTCTAACTTAATAAATTTTATCAGTTTGGATCAACATAAAAATCCAACTGTTTTATTGTATATTTTGTTTATCAATTTTTTTTATAAGTTTGTATTACTGTTAGCACGAGTTTCTCCTTCCTTAAAAATAAAAGAAATTTGCATAAAAACCCATTACTTCTATTTAAACATGAATAAAGACTAGTTTTCTGGTAATAGTTGCCTCCTCCTTGAGAAATTTTGTGAGGGCGCTAATGGCGCCAAACTCTCCTTGTTTAAAGTTTAGAGAATGATTTCCAGAAAGTTGAGATTAACAACAGTGACGTATATGGGGTTGAGTTACATGCGAGACGAGCTAAATGGGTGCTGATCCAAATAAAGGTTCAGGTGAATAGAGTTAGTTCCAGACGTCTGAATTAAAGGGACAATTTGCATGGGGTTGAGTTTGACAGGATTGTCTTGCACAAGTTTCATTTGAATTAGGTTTCCGTGAAAATAAAACCCATATAAAGAGCCGAAATTCAAGGCCCTATTTTCTTGGGGGGAGGGTCTCTTAAAATGTCTTAATGTTATGGTCTTTCAATTACTGTTACCCCTCTTTTACATTTGTTTCATTTATGTTTCTCCCCTGTTTTTTTTCCTGGCCATAGAGCCTTACAGGGGAGTCTATGTTGAGATGTTTTTGTTGTAAATTTATCAGTTGAATACATTGATTGATTGATTGATATTTCATGGTGTTAAGTTTAATTTCTTACAAAGTCATGGAATACAGCCTTGAAGTAAAAAAGCGTAAACGTTCAGTCTAGGTAATGTATGTGACCTTTATTCCTTGTACTTCAGAACAAACGTGACTTGAGGTTAATGCTTATCCAACATGCACATTCAACTTTTTGGTTGACATGTAAAACTGCAGTCTTCTGAATATTGTATTACTCTTGTGTCAGACGGAAAGTGAGAAATCGGAAGTAAGGCTATGTCCATTTTCTATCTTATATATTTTTCAAAAAAGCCGGCCATTTTTTTTTTTTTTTTTTTTGCCTCCAATTGAATTGCTTGGTCCACTGAAACAAATTTACGGAAGTACATTACCTAGCTTACAAATTGTAAATCTGTCAAAGTGCAAATCTGTCCAGAACATTGCTCACCTAGAGTTAAGTTACTGGCTGTACTAGGAGTTTTTACTTAAGTTCTTTCTAGTAGATTTTATTTTGTAAGAAATATTATGTAAAACCTTTTTACTTCTTTATGTAGAATCTTGCTAAAAAACCGTAATTTGAAACCTTTCGTATCCAAATATTTTCCTTTTCCGATTTCTTCCGTACTTATTTTCTTCCATTTTTTTTTTCTTCCGTACTTGCTCTGAGTACAAATTTGTATAAAATTGCATTCAAATTCAGAACCAGCGTAAAACAAGGTAAATGCTTGGGTTTCTAGTGTTTTCCACTTATTTTCTTACCTGAATAAAAACATGACCCGAATAAATAAGTATTTTTGTCTAGAACTAACAAAATATAATTCTATTGCGCTGTAATTCTACTTAGAAGGGTGCTCGTTTTCTTAAGAAACTCGTGATTCAATTTTAATTGCTTTTCTTTCTGAAATTTAAATAAACCTTTCAGTTTCCACTTAAATTATCATTACCATGACGGCCTAGGAACCTTGACGTAATATATGCAACGTTACGAAAGAAAATACTTTAAATGTTATGTAATGCTATTAGATTTAAGATGAGTTTCCTATTCATGAGTGCTTCTTTGGAAAAAAACTAAGGGAAAGAAGCACTTTAATTCATATTCTATTCAGTGAATACAAGATGCATTTTATACATTAATCCTTTTGGATTATTAACGGGGGGGGGGGGGGTGTTCATGTATTTTGTCATATGACCTCAGAAATCGTCTCCTTAGCATTACACCCATCTCTGCGATACGAATACATGACACATTTTATACATCAATCCTTTTGAATTACTAACGGGGGGTGCTCATGCATTTTGTCATAAGACCTCAGAAATCGTCTCCTTAGCATTAAACCCATTTCTACGATACGAATACAAGACGCATTTTATACATTAATCCTTTTGGATTATTAACGGCGGGGGGGTGTTCATGTATTTTGTCATATGACCTTAGAAATCGTCTCCTTAGCATTACACCCATCTCTACGATAAGAATACATTAGACGCATTCAATACAAGACATACCTTTTGAATTATAACGGGGGTTGTTCATGTATTTTGTCATATGACCTCAGAAATCGTCTCCTTAGCATTACACCACCCATCTCTACGATACGAATACAAGACGCATTTTGTACATCAGTCCTTTTGAATTATTAACGAGGGGTGTCATTTGTGGAGTCATTTGTCATTTGTGGAGTAAGATCATCAATTACTGACGAATCATTTCTAGCTGGTTTATGTTTTGTGTGCTGCAACCTTTCTATGAAAAGTTCCTATTTCCGTTCTAAACAGCCGTCTGTAGTGTTCAATAAAATTTAAGAGTGTTTTCCCAAAATCAACAATTTTAACGAACTACCAATTGAATAAGACTTGCTATTCCCTTAATGTCCCTTTTCTTATGTCCTCGTGTTTTGATTTCTAATATCTGATTATAAGAAGGTCGTAGCTCAGCTCTGTTCTAAGCAACTGGGTGTGGTGTTCAATAGTTATTTATATTACGTTCCAAACCAGTAACTGGTGTTGATAAAGTGTAAATAATATCAAACATGCTTTTCTTTAAATGTCTTCATTTTTATCTGATTGCTCAAATTAAATATTGTTTTTATTACTTTTGAATAATTTACATAAATTCTAATAACATATTTGAATAGTTCGCGTAAAATAGATAATTTGTACGTAGTACAGCCCCCCAATACGTATTAGCTATATGGGAGGGACTTATACACAGGGTCGGTATAATTATTGTTCCAAAAATAAATGGAAAAATGCAACATAATATTGCTCCTATAATGGGGTAGTCCGTTTGATCCCTGCTTGATAATACAGGACTCGGTCAAACTCAACTGTATCAAACTACTGCAGGATCCAGAATGTGATTCCAATGATTGGCTTCTGCGAAAGCATCTCCATAACAATCCAAAGAAGAAGAAGGCATAATATTCAGGACTTTCTTTGTTCATCAATAAAGAAAGTTAAAAAAAAAAATCTAATGGATAATTCATATTGTATCTGCAACAAAGGGTTCGACTGAAGCAAAACATAATGTTCATAAAACTTACATGTTTATTGGAGAATTTCCTTTCTTGTACAATGGCAACTAATTTGAAACCATCCATAAAATATTATTTATCTGATATTGAAATTATATATGATTTGAAATTATATTTATAATTGAAATTATAATTACATTTAATAATTGAAATTGATTTTTATGATTTGAAATTATCTGATATTGAAATTATATATTATTATATATGATATTGATATTATATATGATAAATAATATTTTATACATAAAATATTGTAGATTATCATTTATTTCTGATATTGAAATATTTGGGGAAACAGATGTTTCAATTGTGTACTGTTTTTTTTTAAGCCGATTGTTGGGTGATTGGTGCAATTAAGAGTAATCACCTTAAAGCTAAAATAGATGCACTAGAAATGTAGATTTTTCAGTTGTTGAATAGACTGTTGCCTCAATTAGTATGCAAGCACATGAACTTAAATTTTGGTCATGATAAGCGTGAAGTATGTTAAAGTCAAATTGCAATTCAAGCGATTAAATGTACCAAATTTGTTTGTCCGTGTGAAGGTATTTGGGCTCAGCCAGCCACCATTATCCTGCTGGTGTGATACTGCACATGAAAATGCTTTAATTAGTGTAGAAATTTGCTGTCTGGGGAAAAGAATATTTTCCTGTGTGACGCATTATTTTCCTTGAGTGATTTGGTCGTGATTTGTTTTGTTTAGTTTTTTTTTTGACTACTTTTCTTTCTTTTTGTAATGATTTCTACAAAGGATGTTGGATATTTTCTTTAAAAATGAAAAAAAATTTGTGAATCTCTTATGGTGACATTTTTTGCTAAATATCCGGTATAAATGACTTGACCTTTTTTTTTAGAAAAAAAATTATTTTTTGTATGTATTGTATGTACTTTTTCATATGACATCAGAAATCTTCTCCTTAGCATTAAACCCATTTCTACGATACGAATACAAGACGCATTTTATACATCAATCCTTTAGGATTATTAACGGCGGGGGGGTGTTCATGTATTTTGTCATATGACATCAGAAATCTTCTCCTTAGCATTACACCCATCTCTACGATACGAATACAAGACGCATTTTATACATCAATCCTTTAGGATTATTTACGGGGGTGTTCATGTATTTTGTCATATGAGCTCAGAAATCATATTTTCCAATTTTTGTCAATTGCCTGACTTTAAACTAACATTAATTACTCTATGTTTTGAAAGGAAATATTTTTTTCTTGTGATTGATGCATGTTAACATAACCCAAAAATTTCGTCGTATAGTCTTATTTTGTCATATTTTATACTGGTCTTGACTTTCGTCGTCTGGTATATCTAATAGTCATATAAAGCATATAAAGCATGAATATTTACCGGGTGTACTGAGATAAAATATTATTCTTATATTGCGGATACACGTGACCATAGTGTCAACGTCATTTGAAATGACGTTGACAATACTTATGTTTCAAGAAGACATGCTGATAAATCGGTAAAATAGCCGGTTAAAATTGTACTGGAAACACCGTAAAGTCAGAAAGGAAAAAGAAATAGGATTACGTTATCCCAGAATCATTACTAGTGCATATAGCATAAAATCAACTCTTCAGTTGCTAGAAAGTCCGAAAGGACCAGAGTTAGAAAAAAATGAAGTGGGAAAAGAATTTTCAAATTTTTTGGGTGCGAAAATTCAAACAGGAAATCCACGATCTGCCAAAATCCAGTTTTTGGTACCCAAGCCGATGGTATTTGGGATCTAAAATTGGGCAGTACTTTCTTAATCTTAGAGCCCAGACGCATCTAAGGCGGGGCTAGCAGTTTGTTAATTCTGGTGCCTAAGGAAACCCAAAGAATGGATTTTAATTATGTTTTTTTTTTTTTATAGGCACCAATACATGAAAATACAGTCAAGGCATGGATTAATATCGTAAAAAAAGAAATAGAAACAAAATGGTATTTTAAAAAATCGGCGTTGGAGGGCTTTTTCGGTTTTTATCCGATCCTCGTAAAATGGAGATAAAAAAAAGGATTTTTCAATATAGAGGTAGCCATGATTCCAAGCCATAATCCCCCTCCCAGGTAATGTGACTATTTCATGGTGGTGGCGCCTCTGGGAAAGTTTTTTTTCGCAATTTGTCTTCATCAGGGAAGCAATAGATTTTTTGAATCCAACAAAATATGCTTCATTTTTACGACTTTACAATTTGATATGTCTTTCGAAATATCTAACTGATTATGCAATACATTTCCCTGAAAACCGATATTAACAACCAGCATCACCAGTTAAAAATAGCTTCAAGTTCCATGAGTGTAGAAATTAGCAGGCAACTGTCCCGACTCTAGAGCCAAAGAGGCCCGACCCGAATACCGAAGCACCCACCGACTTTAGTTTACAGGACAATCCCATAATTTTCTTGAGACGGGACTATTTGAATATTCTAGTTTTGAAGTGGCCAGGCTAAACTTCGTTTTCTGGAATATATTTAAGATTAAATTGATTGGCTTACAAAACAGATGTAAGCCCTTATGATTGAAGGGCCATGTGCCCTGCTGCCCCTTAAAATCCCTATGACAAAAGTATTGTTTGAATCCAATATATTACTGGCGTAGAAGGTGCTACCTAAAATAGACTGAAGTATAACATGATCCCTGCTTTTCTTTTTAGACGCAATGCAATTGTTGACATAATGTGAGGTTGAAAGTGTGGAAACTGAGAAAACACCATCTTCGGTAGCCGACATCAGTCAAGTATTCCGACTAAAAGGCATAGAAAATGAACAGAAATTATATCAAACACGTTTTTAAGTGAAAGTAAGAAAACGGTATGAAAACTAAAATTGGATAGGATTACGCGTTGTGTGAGGGGAATTGTTTTCCTCTCCGCTCCCAGCTCTTGGTGCTAAAGCTTGAATGAATACCTCACTTATTTAGTGATCTAACTGAGGCCAAATTTGGAACCGGAGTCCTCAGACGAAAAAAAAAAGACACTATAAAAAAGGGGTATAAAAGAAAGGACACTTTTTTAAAAGGAAGTAAAGAGTGATGCTTGGAAATTTTAGGCGGACGAGGAACGTGCAAAAGGAAATTAAGTGCTGTGTTAAGCTGTCGGAAGCAGCATTAATATGATTAACCTTGGAAGAAATAGGACTAGAGGATTAAGACAGAACTTCAGGATAGACTTCAGGAAGTCTTCAGGACTTCAGGAAGTCCTGACAGAACTTCAGGATAGACAATGTTGCAAATTCTGCCCACAGGAGCTCTGAATCATTTCGGGCTTCTATATCCCCTTTTGTAGTGTACCAATATGTGCTATTCGTTATTAATCGAGCATTAACGATTTTCTCCTAAAAAAAGATTAGTTTATTAGAGAAGATTAGAAATTGATGCGAACAAAATTTCCCTTAATTAAGGTAGAAATCCTCTTTAAAACTTTGGTCGCTCAGAAACAATCCAATGGTAGGGAAAAGGATGTTGTCCTTTATCCTCTCTAAAATAACTGTTTCTGAAATTTTGACTGCATCCTCTAGCAGTGAGACAAAAACAGGGTAGACTTATCAAAACCATAGATTTGAACATATTAAGTGAAGGACACATTAAATTTCCATTCTTTACTTCATAAACTTTACTTATTTTTACTTTACTTTGTAAAAAAAGAAAATAAAAAATAGGGTTTTTTAAGGCCAAACGAGAATACTGTAAAAAAAAAAACACACAAAGCGAATATTTCGAGAAGACAACTGTCTCTCTTCTTCAGCGTGAACAAAATAGTTCACTAGTATCAGTTGATGGCAGTTCTAATTCTTTGGATTTTGTGTAAACTGCGGGTATTGATGGACGACTTGCTTTATAGTTGTTAGGTATTTGGTTTTAATTCATGTAAATTTTACCTTTTCTTGAATATTATTTATCTTTTAATTTTTTCTTTTTCATTATTTTTTTTCACATTGACTTTCCGCCTTTGTTTTGTTGAATTCTTTTTTTTTGGGGGGGGGGGGCATTTTACTTAAATATACTATTTTTGTTTGCGCTGAAGAAGAGAAGCAGTTGTCCTCTAGAAATATTCGCTTTGTGTGTGTGTGTGTTTTTTTTTTTTTTTTTTTTTTTTTTTAGCTTTCTCGTTTGACCTAGAAAAATCTCAATTTTGATTGCTTTCTTTCTTTATATTATGGCAGGACAATGTGGTTTAAGAAATTATCTTGTATTTTACTTTTTTGCTTTTACTTTACTTTTTCTTTACTTCACTTTTTACCTTTACTTTTCTTTACTTTCAATATTTTTTGAAAACGTCTTTTAACGTTAATGTTTGAAAGAAACTGCTTCGTTTAATTTTTTAGTTATTTGGTCAAAATAGCTTCTTTGGAACTTCATTGCTGATTGGTTTAGACAAAGAAAGGAAAATCTGATCGGAACTATAAAAAATCATTTAAACGTTTTTGACATTCAGATGTGTAATCGAAATAAAGTTTATATGCAACAACTTAACAAAGAAAAGTTTTGATTTGATCAAAGTTTTGATTATATTAGGTTGCACTGGGCTTAATTTCGAACTACAGGAACAATTATAATAGGTGACAGTTAAAGAATAGCGTGGTATGTTCTTAAAATTTATATTATTCGTTCTCAGTTTGTTATTTTTTTGGCTAAGCCAGCTAGAAAGTCCCTTTTCTTCAGCCAATAATTTTAAACTACAGGGAACCAACGTAATTTCGAACTACAGAGACAATTATAATAGGTGACAGTTTAAGAATAGCCTGTTATGTTCTCACAAATTATATCATTCCTTCTCAGTTTGTATTTTCTTTTGGCTAAGCCAGATAGAAAGTCCCTTTTCTTCAGCCAATGATTTCGAACTACAGGGACAACAAGCAACTTAATTTCGAATTACAGGAATAAAAATAATGGTTGACAGTTTAAGAATAGCTTGTTTTCATTTTGTTATTTCTTTTGGATAAGCCAGCTAGAAAGTCGCTTTTATTTAGCAAATGATTTCGAATTACAGGGACAACAACCAACTTAATTTCGAGCTACAGGGACAATTATAATAGGTGACGGTTTAAGAATAGCCTGGTATGTTCTTACAATTTATATTATTCGTTCTCAGTTTGTTATTTCTTTTGGCTAAGCTAGCTAGAAAGTCCCTTTTCTTCGGCCAATGATTATGATGCATACTAAGGTTAAATATAAGTTATTTTTTATGATTTATTGAGAGAAAAAATAATACAAAGTAAAGATAAACCACAAAACAAAATCAAAGAATGTGCTTGTTTTTCATTATCTTGTTCAAAAGTATTAATATTTGGGTGGTTTAAAAAAAATATATTTTATACCTTTTTTAAGGTCCCGAAACATCCTTAACAAAAAGTTTTCTGTCATCACCAGGAGAAATTTCAGAGCTTATACCTGGTACAACATATAGAATACGTTTAGCTGCTGTTAACAATGTTGGAACTGGCCCCTTTTCACCTGATGTATTGGCTATGACGCACGAAGAGGGTAAG
Source organism: Artemia franciscana (assembly GCF_032884065.1). NCBI lineage: Eukaryota > Metazoa > Arthropoda > Branchiopoda > Anostraca > Artemiidae > Artemia > Artemia franciscana. The sequence goes on from NC_088863.1 coordinate 1,116,181, forward strand.
TAATTTCCACAGCCCATTTCAATTGTGAGTGATAGAACATCTCTTTTGAAAGTATTGAAAGTGCTCAGAATATATTTGACCTCTAAATATGCTTTTTTGAGGCAGTGCTTTTGATGTTGATGGTTATATTATATTTTCAGCTCCATTGGCATTGATATGAAACATATATGATGTGTTACACTTAGGGAATGTCAAGTAGCTTCTGAAATATTATCTTGTTGTCTGTCCACTGTAACTTCATGATATAAAGATTTCCCTTATACATCAATCATAAATTAAATGTTTTTCGCTAGGGCCAATAGGGGTAGCATAAATGCTGGTCCTGTTGTTTGGTCAACGAATGGTCCCTAAGAATATGGTGTTTGATACCTTTGTTCTAAATCATTTGATTATTATTCCAAAAAATCGTGTTGAAGTTTATAAAGATTTGCATTTAACCATTATCAAGACAGCTTAGTTAGAAATCTTTATTTATTCCTCTGTCATAAACAAATTCGTCTCTTGAAATTATTAATTTTAAAAAAAAGTATTTCAATCCTTATTTCAAGAGATGTTTTTGTTATTCATGACATAAAAAATCACCATCCTAACCAAGACTACGAAAGAAAAAAAAAACAACAAATGAATTTGATGTACATTGATATTCATTACTCAAATGTTTGTATGCTCATATATATATATATATATATATATATATATATATATATATATATATATATATATATATATATATATATATATATATCTGATATTAATTTCAAAAAGTCTTAGTAATATTGGATTTCTTAAAATTAAAAAGATAATAAACATTTAAAATGTATTTTGTTTTTTCGTAAAGTGTAAATTATATTCAGGTCTTTAGAAAGTACGGGAGGCATTAGCCCTATTCCTCCTCTTTAGGAGTTTGAATCGGTTATTTATTATATTTTCCAATAATAACATAAAAAAATCTTAACCAAGACTACTGAAAGAAAAAAAACAAAACAAATGAAAGTCAATGTATACTGATATTCATTAATGGTATATTTGTATACTAATATATATCACATACTGATATATTCTGATATTCATTTCAAAAAGTTTTAATAATATTGGATTTCTTAAAATTAAAAAAGGTGATAAAAATTTAAGATGTGTTTTGTTTCTTTGTAAAGTGCAAATTATGTTCTGGTCTTTAGAAGGTACGGGGGGCATTAGCCCTGATCCTCATAGTTACTGCTTTTTAGGAGTTTAAATCAGGTATTTGTTGTATTTTCGGTTTCCTTTGGGTTTTATTTATTTATTGATGGTAATTTGTGATAGTTCTAATCTTAAAAATCTTTGACTTTATTTCTCATAATCTTTGGCTTAACTTGACCCTTTAGTTTTCATTGAAAAGCTGTTTTTGTATAAAACTAACTTAGTCTTTTCATTGGCTGAGAAAATATTATCTTAAATTTTCTAGGTATCTTTTATAAGAATCCGGATTTTGGCTTACTGTTTATATGTTGGACAGATTTTTGAATTTTTCTTAGTAATATGTGCCCTTTCAACAACTTCGATGCAAATGATATATTTTGCTTCAGTATTACAGCTCCTCAAGTCTTCCTGAAAATTAAAGCTTAATATCCTATTTTGTTCCGGACACAGTTTCGATTTAGTTCAATAGTAAGAACGAAAATAGTAAAAGTAGTAGCCCTGAAAGTTTGAACTTAATACCCTCAGTTGTTCTTGAGATATTGCTGAGACACCTTATTAACAAGCAGCATGCATATAGTGGTTTTGATTCAGTTTTAAAGCAACATAAGTTTTCCTGAAAATTTCTACTTTATACCCTTCTCCAGTCCTAATAAATTCCACGTGGATATTTTTGAATGTACGCAAGTTATTTTTATTTAGTTCAACACTATTAGTAATAGTTGTGGCAGAAGTGCTACCAAAAGAAGGGCCGTCAATAATTAGCCCTGGAAATTTCTGTATATTATCCTAAGGCGTTGCTGAGATATTACTAATATACCCCTTTGATAACCCACATGGCACACATTTGTTTCGATTCAGTTCAACACCATTCTTACCATTCCCTGAAAGTTTTACTAATACCCTTAGCATTATCAATGGTTGTAGTCGTAGTGACAGACGTAATAGTACGAGCAATGGGAGTAGCAATCGTAGCAGTAATAGCTTTATAGCAATAGTTGTTGCAGCAATAGCTTTATCTGTTGTAGCAGTATTAGTAGCAGTAGTATTATGCACCCAGTGCCTTTTGATTAGTTCAACATTCTGCTTAACATACCTAACATATCCAATTTAATACACTATGCCGTTCCTAGGATATTGCTGATACGCTTTTTTTACAAACTGCATGCAGAGAGTGTATTTATATTTAGTTCAGCATACCACTCAACATTCCTTGACAGTTTTACCTTGCTACCCTTAATTTCAGTGGTAGTAGTTGAAGTAATAGCAGCAATAGTAATAAAAGTAGCTGCATTAGTTGTAGTATCCAAATGTATAGAGTGCCTTTTGGTTAGTTCATGATCCCTCTCAACACTCTATGAAAGTTTCAACTTAAAACCCTGAGCTGTTCCTGAGAAATTACCCGTAAATTCCTATGCAAACTGAATGCACTAGTTCAACATCCCCCTAATTATTCCTTGAACATTTCACATTAATGCCCACGGCCTTACTAGAAGTAGTAGCCATGGCAGCAGTAACAGCAACATACGCATAGTGCCTTATTATTAGTTCAACATCCCCCACAACATGCTCTGAAAGTTTCATATTAGTACTCCAGCCCGTTCCTTATATATGGTTTATTTGCCCTTTTTAAAGCCTGCTTGCTTATATTTTGTCTTAATTTAGTTGACACTCCCCCTAAAAACTACCAAAAAGTTTGACCTTTATATCGTTAGCCTCACTCTTAGCTTCAGTAGCACCAATAGTTGTAGTAGTAGTAGCAGTAGTAACAGTGTGCAAATAGCACCTTTTTGTTTTTTTCAACATCATCCTCAACACACACTGAAAGTTTCAACTTGATACCAAAACAGTTCTTGGGGCATTGTTAATACGTTCTTTTGACAACCTGCATGAACATAGTGCTTTTTGATTTAGTTAAACACTGTCTCAACATGTCCTGAAATAATCAGCTTAATACCTTCATCTTTAGTAGCAGTACTAGTTGCAGTAGCAGTAATGGTAGTAGCAGTAGTAGTGGTAGCAGTAGTAATAGTGGTAGTAGTAGTAGTAGCATTAGTAGTAGTAGTAGTAGTAGTGGTAGTAGTAGTAGCAGCAATAGTACTAGAAGTAGTTATGGTAAAATACAAATATTGCATTTAGGTTTGTTCAACATCCTCCCTCCCTACAACTCCTGTAAGTTTCAGCTTCATACTCTAATCCGTTCCTAAGGTATTGCTGATGGGCCTTTTTGACAACCTGCAGGTATACAGCCTACAGGTATGCAGGTATACATACCCTAAGCCTTAGTTGTAGTAGAAGTCATAGTAGTAGTAGCAGGAGAATTAGTAGTAGCAGTTGTTGTAGCATTAGCAGTAGTATTGACAGTAGTATTGACAGTAGTAGTAGCGGTAATAGCAGGAACATTTTTCCTTTTGGTCAGTTGAATATTCCCCGAGTTTTCCTCTCATATGTACGCCCAATCTTCGAGTATGCCAGTCCTATTTGGTATTTTGGCATCTGCAAAAAATTGTTGGACAGAATAGAGGCCGTATTGAAAAAATGCAATGTATGTAAGGTCCCTTAAATTTCCTTTCCTCAGAGAATACATCTGCTCACCTTTAAAGAAACAGAAATCTTACGGCTCATCAATAGTGCTTTTCAACATCTCCAGACATATTCCCCTTTTCCTAGTCATGTATCCCCTCTTCGACTTCACCCGTTCTGATTCAACAAATATCCCCAATGTCACCCCTATAAAATTTTACACTTCAAGATATAAAAAAAAACTTTTGTACTGTAGCCTACATACTTCATATGCTCAATAAATAAACCTCCCCCCCTCTCCCACTTCTAATTTTTACCTTTACTAGAATATCAAGAGCCAACAATTCTACCTGTTATTTGCTAGTGTCAAGGCTAAATTGTTCTTATTTTTGTTGTTTCTTACTCCCCTTCAACTCTACAAGTTTTAATTCTTTTTGAATTTTTTGACACCCTTTCTGATTTTTTTTTTTTTTTATTATGGGCCATCTCTATTATATGTGCTTGTTTTTCTTTGTTCCTTTGTTTATATTCCTCGATAAACAAAGCTTTTTAAAAAAGTAAGAAGAAAGAAAGAAAAAAGAAAAAACCTTTTTTGTATTTCTACTCTCCAATACAATTTCCATTACAATTTTATGTCCAAAATACCGACTTTTGAATCACTACAGATTTACTCTAACTCCAGAGAAGGGCTCACTTTCATAAAAAAAAAACTCTTGTAGTTTCTTCCACCTCATTTAAGGCCAAACTTCAATACTTCGATAGAAACTTCAATGCGATTAGAAAAAAATTTTGTTTTTTTTTGATGACCTGCTTCATCCACACAGCGTGACGCAAATATCTTAATTTTTTTCATTATAGGCCTAACGACGGCTCACACCAGGATTTCTTTGTGACTTTCTATTTAATTTAAATCAACTTGAACAAGTGTCTAAACCTACCCCAAGACAACATCTCTGGCTAACATATACCCAATTCTTCTCAACTTATAAAAGTGCCCACATTCCAGAACCTTCCATTTCCACTTTAATTACTATGGCTACTAGTAGGCTACTCCAATCATTGGTCTATTACCTATAACTGAGTAGTTTTTAGCCTTTATACCTTCGTATTTCTTCAAACACCAGTAGTGATTTCAGTTCTGAAGTCGTTATTGATTGTCTTTTGCAATCTCTCCGTCTTTATAAATCCTAATCTAAACATTTGATAGATTTATAATTGTGAGCAGAAAATCTCTGCTTCATGCAGAGCCCCCACCAACTGTCCTCTACGCGAAGATGTAGAGACAAAACGATGCAGCTTGATGATTAATATCTAGAAGTCACAAAATTAAAACTAGCATCATAATTGCTACATCATGCAGTTACCGACTGAGAGAAGTCCAACAGTCAAGACTAAGCCGTTGAAAGAATTGCACAGGGAAATAGATCCTATTCTGTTATCTGCAGACGTTATGATCTTATTTCGAAGAGGAAGACTACAGAAGAATAATAATCCTTTAAATATCAGAAAAATATATGTCGTCAGCTGAAGATTTCCAACTAAACCTGAATTCATTATGAGCTGTGCTACATCCCAAGTCTTAAAAGCTACGCAACGTCTCATTATTATCAAGGTCTCAATAGAACAAAAGTAGGACTATTATCGTCAGGGACTATTTTCAGGACTATTATCATTCCTACATTTTTTACAAATTGAGAATGAGTAGTTTAAAGAGATACTAGTGGTATATTGATCCCTTTTTAATACCATCAACCCTCAAAGTCTTATTAAGAGAAGGAGCCAGTTCTTCTTTTAAGTCTTTAAGGGCGCCATTGCTATTGACTGACCATTTTGAAGATAATCTGGGGAATAAAAAGTAATTATATCTGATTGTTTAGTGCGATTTGATTTGTTCATTTTTCGATCTTTTTGCTTATTTAGTAGATATGTTTTCAAATAACCTTTTATATTGTTTTTGTGACTCTGGTTTTAGAATTTACTATCTGTGACGATTATGATTGAAAATTGAGTGAAAAGCTTATGTTTGTATTTCTTCTTTTTGAGAAGAATTTCAGAAAAACTACTTGTCTTTGATTTCATTAGTGCCAAAAACTAGTTATATATCAGACACTTTTTAAAATGTGGATGTTGACTCACTATTTGAAGATTATGTTAAATGTGTCAATAATTTATTATAGCACCTGATGCCCCAAGAGATGTCAAGGTCATCGTTTCGTCACCAAGCAGAACTACTTTATGCTGGAGTCCACCGCCAAATAACAGAGGAATAATTATTCGGTACCATGTCTTCCACAGGTTAGCTTTTTATTTACTTGTTTTTATACAAAATTCGTTTATATAATTTATATAAAAATTATCTAATTGGACAACACTAAAGAATACATGCTTGCCAATAACAGCAACAATAAAAAAAGTTTCAAGTGGAACTCTGTTGAAATTCACAAACTTTTAAATCTAGAACTATAAGTTGGGATGAGAGGCACTGGTCTCTCCAGGATGGGGTATTTTAGGATGAAGAGTGGCTAGCAACAATTTCAATAGCGCTTACTTTTTTTTGCTAGACAAATTCGCATAAATAAATTAAAACTTCATCCAAGCAAAGGAACTGGTTGTATTCATCGGCTTTCAAAAGATTTGTGTAAATTTTCCCTAAAATAAATTTTAGTTTGTATAAGATAAAAAAAAAAATTTTGAAATTATGTAACAGCTTGAAAACATCTTATGCAATGATTTTAAATAATTCATTATGGGTATGACGTTTACAAATAACTATCTGTAAATCTAAAGCAGCAAAGCTTGGTCACATTAACTTGTTTTTGTGAGACCAGCTTATTTTAGAAATTTGGAACTTGTAGCAAAACAATAAGGGAGAGGGTTAATTGACTGAAAAGACAATATTTGAATGCTACTACTAAAACAACTACTGCTACTATTGCTACTACTGTTACTACTACTACTACTACCACAAAATTTATGCTTCTGTAGCTAGTACTGCCAAGGCCGAGGACATTAAAATGAACATATGAGGAAATTTTGAGGGAAAAGTTGAACTCAGTCAGAACATACTTTGTGCATACAGATTGCTTACAGGCGTATCAGCAATGCTTTTTGAACGATCTACTGTATCATGATTCTGGGGCACCATGAGGGAGATGTTCAACTGACGAAAAGGCAGCATGTAACTGCTACTTCTGATAATAATGCTGCTGCTATTACTGTTACTACCACTGCTGATACAACGCCATTACCGCTACTACTTTTCCTGCTACTACTACTGCTGTTATATTGCTAGAACTATTTACGCTACGCGTATGAAGGTGAAAATTTGACAAAATAATGTGGGAGAATGTGAGCTAAATCAAAACACACTATGTTAATACAGATTGAAAAGGGGCGGATCTGAAGAATGGATTTGGGTATTAAATTAGAAATTTCGGAGTATAGTTAAAGGGGAAGAATACTGCTACTAAGGCTACATTTACTGGTGCTACTACTATTACTAAACTACTCCGACTACTATTTTAACTGCAAATACTTGGCTAAGAGTATTAAGGTGAAAAGGGCGTCACAGATTGATCAAAAAGGCACATCAGCAATATTTTTGGAATGGCTTACCGTTTCACGATGAAACTTATGGTTTTCTTGAGAGGGATGATGAACTGACAAAAGTCAACATGTTCATGCTAGTACTATTGCTACTACTGTTGCAGCTACTGTTGCTTCTACTGATACTACAACTATTACTAAAAAAATAAACCCATTGTTAATAATTCCAATAAGGTCATGCAAAATCACTAGGCGACTAAAGTAAATACAAGACCAAAAAGAATAGTAGTATTGAATGCTAACGGAACGATTATTTTCCTAGAAAATAATTAATTTTATGCTAAGATCATTTACTTGTTGCATATATGTATATATATATATATATATATATATATATATATATATATATATATATATATATATATATATATATATATATATATATATATATATATATATATATATATATATATATATATATATATATATATATATATATATATATATATATATATATATATATATATATATATATATATATATGTATGTAATAACGTGTACGGTCGCTACAGTCATGACAGTGGTCAAGTATGATTTTGAAGTATGGGTGCTCCGAGAAACGAAGGAAGATTTGCTAGATATTTTCTAGAGAAATTGCCTTACGATTGTTTATGGTATCCGACTGACTGACCGTATCTCAAACAGTAGGGTACACAAAAAGTGTGGTTCAATCGTGCTTTCTCGACCTATAGTAAGAGAAAAGTTGAGATGGTGAGGACAAGTTTCGTGGATGAAGGATGACAGAATGATTGCCAAAGATTGTCCTTTCGGCCATCCGTCTGGGGCTAAACGAAATGCTGACCGTCCCTGGTTGGGGTGGGAGGATACCGTAAGGGAAGATAAAAGGGAAATTGAACTTCCTTGGAGAATTTAAAGATGGAGGCTTTAAATAGATTGGGATGGAGAAGGAACGTGCGTAGCTGTGTCGGCCCAGTATGGATTCGTGCTGTGGTGAGTAGTGAGTAGTAGTAGTGGAGTATTAGTATATGTTTTTTTATTGTTTTTAGTTTTAGATCTTCTTGATTTTTTATATATTTCAGTTTTAGATTTGATGAATTGTGTTAGACTATACCGTTTATCTTACAATTGGCTATCTCTGTATTTAGTGTTAAAAACACCGAGTCTTATTTACGTGAAATATCTGTCGTTTTGTCTTTTTTTATCAATTGGCTTTAGGCCCAACGTTTTTCGTTCTTTTTTTCTTGAGATTTTTTCTCCCTTCGTCTCGTTCTGACTGGCAAGGTGGTGTTAAGATCTTTTATTCGTCAAGATATGTTACAACCAAATTAGTCAGAATTTCTAACAGATCCTTCAAGCTTAATGCATTTGAATAAGTTCTTGCTTATTTGAACAATTTATTACTTATCAAAGAAGATCAAAAAAGATATCTTGTCAAAAAAGATATACTAACGTAAAAAGAATGAAAATGAAGTTTGCTTTTAATTTTACAGTAAATATTTTCAAAAAAAAAGAAAATTATAGTGAATAGGTTTAAGTTTCATTTTTCCATATTTAGTTAAAAGGAAAGATTTCCTGTTGCCGGGACGGCACCTTTTTGCAAGCGCTTATAACTGATCTTTCAAAATATCCTAAAAAAGGATTTTAGTTTAAAACTTACTTTGAAACGTTTACTGTTACAAACCTTATTATCCAAGCTTGATACTTTTCTGAAAACGAAAGGTCTTTGGATAAATAAAAATGTTACTAGTATTAACAGCTGTATTAGAAGCATATGTTTCTAATAAGGAGAATTACTTTCTTTTTCATGTTTCTACGTCACCTCTGAAAGGAATATCCAATTTCCATCACTTTCAAAAAGTTTTGATTGGAGCCTATTCCTCAGAGATATGTAATATAGTTTAGACCGCATTCAAAACTGGAGCTTTGAGAAGTATTTGACTTTTCTTTTTACAATCTCAGTTTCCCCTTCTGTCGTTATTTCAAATCAGTGTGTTCAATCTTACATAAACTTAAAAATGATTTAAATCGTTAAAACTTCAGTTGGTTGTTTGGTACATGGGTACCTGGGTTGATACAGTTGGTCTGGGTCTATCTCGATCTTGAGGCTGTAGTCTACTAGTTTCGGTGCCCAAGAAGTTAAAGGTAACTAAAATGGGGATACCCCTAATATACCATACTATATTATACTAATAATTTACCATACTAATGACAGTGCTCATGAAAGTTTGAAATGTGATGTGGATGACATGTATTTCCTCGTGTATTTAGGGCACTAGTAAGATTATTACTTTGACCGAAACGAGAATAACAGCTAGTGAAAAACAATTCTTTGAAAAGAAAATGTATATGGCCTTTTGTCTTTGTTTTCTGTTTTATTTAAGCAGCTCATAAAATTTGTACATATGAGTGTTATCTACTTCACAGATCAGCTGTTCTTGGAAGAGAAGTCAAAGAAGATGTACCAGGATCGACTTTCAAGCATGAAATCCTAAAATTGATTAACCAGCATCCATATGAATTTTGGGTTCAAGCGGTAACAAAAGCTGGCGTTGGAAAACCATCTACAGTAGTTAAAAAAATTGTTTTTACTAAAGGTATGTGCAACAAAGTATTTTTTTTTACATTTATGAATTAACGGGTCAAATTCCTAAATGAAGAAAAAAAACAACTAAATATGACTTTTTCCTGTAGTATTTAAAGGAGTAATACTAGGATGAAGGTCCTCCATAATCATTGATGACGAATAAGGCGTTGGCAATCATTGACGATTCAGCTGCCTTTTTTTCTTTTTTTTTTTTATTGATTGACCAGCATCCATGTGAGTTTTGGGTTCAACCGGTAACAAAAGCTGGCGCTGGAAAACCATCTACAGTAGTTGAAAAAATTGTTTTTACTAAAGGTATGTGCAACAAAATATATTTTTTTTTGTTACATCTATAAATCTAAAAATAAGTGTAACATAAAAATAAAACTAAATATGACTTTTTTCTGGAGTATTTAAAGGAATAATACTAGGAAGAAGGTCCTCCAAAGTCATTGATGACGTCGGCAATCATTCACGGCTCACCTGCCTTTTTTTTTTTTTTTTTTTTTTTTTTTTTTTGCAAGGACATGAGTTCTGAAATGTCCTTGTGGCAGCCGGGACCGAATCACAAGCCCTGTATTTCCAAGAAAAATCAATTAACTGAATTACCACAGGATTCCTGGAGCATTAATTCATAGACTACCGCTGCCACACGTGGTATTTGATGCATAAAATGCCACTGAGTTTGTCAACCACAGTGATTAGAATATGAAATTTCGCCCCTTTAGTCTTTACCAGTCAATTGTGTGGATTACCCTCTTTTGTCAGAGTTTAAGGTTATATTTTGATACTTTCACTAGTTCCACTGATGTTAATCAAATTTATGATTCCAGTCTTGAATAGACAGGGTTTGTTTACCACTTACGCAGGATAAGCTGGATATTAGTCATATATTTTGATCATACTCCACCATTCTATTATGCAGTTCTATATTTTAACGTACAACCATCATTTGAGTCTAAATTTTTCAACTGTTAAGTTTCATTTCTAGCAGTACTGAACTTAAGGTACGGCTGTTGTTCCTTTAATGATTGCCTTGGTCCCTCCTGAGGCAAAAGGGAATCTAAGCTGTTATGTAAGGTTTCTTGAATTTACCACTGCAATAACGAATAATGGGTATAAAATGGTATATCCTCGAATTAAATTGATTGAGTGGCTAAAGCGTTATTAGCATGCCCTTCAGATGAACAGACACCTTCTGCTTAAGTTAGTTTTAGTATATACTCGATAAAAAACTGGATGTCTCATTTTACGCTGGTAAATCCAGAATGGGAGGAAATAAACACAATCACCAGTGTTTTAACCTTGGGGAACTTAGTGCTGTTGTGCAGTTACCAGGATAGTGAATACCTAATAATACATAACCTTTTTGTAATAATTAAACATATCCTTCATACATAATCTTCTTGCAATTAAAGAATTGCGAATAGAGATAGTCTTGTTGTAAGGGCACTTCTTACACTCACAATTATCTTTTCCCTTTTTGGAGTGTTTTGCGCCTTCTTCTAGGGCTAGGTAAATCTGAATCAGGCCTATGACTTTGATTTTTGATTTTAGACTTAATGAATTTAGACAGAACTCGTCTATGGAATAAGAATTGAAAGCTGATTCTTTTGATGGCTTTAATTTTTTTTTTTTTTTTTTTTTTTTTTTTTTTTTTTTTTTTTTTTTTTTTTTTTTTTTTTTTTTTTTTTTTTTTTTAGGCTTTTTAACTAAAAATACATATCTATTTGAACAAACTTATTTCTATGTCCAATTTTAAATGTAATCTTAACTTATTTTATTGCTAAAATATGTGCTTCAATTTTATTTTATTTTTGTTTATCTTTTGACAACAAGAAAATTTTCATTATTAAGTAGGGCTTGAAAAAAAAAAATTATGATAACAGAAAAATGTTGGTACCGATACTCCCCACAAAGATAAAATATTATATTATTATATAACATGAGAGAAATGAAATGCACTTCAACAAAATATACATTTTTATTTAGGGAAACCAGCTTCTAGTCTTTCAATTCTTCTTTCAGTAGCCGATATGGCGTTTTTAACGTTGCATTTTGTGGATATGCAACTATTTTTAAGCTGCAAATGCTGATATGTTACTGTGTCTTAATGTGTAACTATACAGTGTTGCCATCTATTCAGTTGTCGTGAATATTTTCCGTTAGGAAGCCAGAGCTAGTGGTTGATTAGTTATAGCAGCATTATAAAGCCAGTTAAGCAAGAAATGTGTTGAGCCTTTCTTGTTGGTAACAAGTGCTCCTTGTTGAAAATAATTATTATTTTTGATGAGTGGAAAACTATAATTTTTCACCTCTATTTAACATTATTAAAGAGAGGGAATGCCGGTTATTGATGAGCTCGGAAGGAATAACAGTTAAAAATTACATACTGAAATTTTGGTTTAAAACCTTGAATGTATAGTTGAACAAAATAGAACATAAATGAGAATAAATACAGATGGAATTAAAACATGTTCATCAACAAGACAATTTTTGAACCCTTATCCATTGAGTGGATATTATCTTTGTTGAAAAAACAAACCTGGGGTATTTCAGCAATTAAGTAGTAAATTATAATATTAGTTTATTTGAAACCTTAATACTAAACGGAATGCAATAAGGAGAGTATAGCCAAAAAGAATTAAACGCTAATCACAAGAAAACTCGTTAAAACACTCAAGAACCCTCATTTGGTGCTTCTGCAAGTACCAAGCCTTAAAGATTTTTTTTGCATATTAGTATTTTCGTTTAAAAATATTGAACATAAATTACCTGACTGTTTCCCTTGTGTATTTCCCAGTAGGTCTAATTTCCAAAGTATTTTTTTGAGATGGGATGACTAAAGTCTTTAACCTATATTTACTATTGTGAAAGAGAGGGAATGTCTGCTATTGATAAGCTCAGAGGGAATAACAGTTTAAAAATTACATACTGAAATTTCGGTTTAAAACCTTGAATGTATAGTTGAACAAAATAGAACATAACTGAGAATAAATACAGATGGAATTAAAACATATTCATCAACTAAACAATTTTCGAACCCTTATCTTTTAATTGGATACTATATTTATTGAAACAAGAAACCAGGGGGATTCCAGCAATTAAGTAGTAAATTATAATATTAGCTTATTTGAAACCTTTATGCTAAATAGAATCCAATAAGTAGAGTAGAGCCAAAAAAACTATAACGCTAAACACAGGAACACTCACTAAAAGAATCATTAAACTCAACTACTGCGACTGCACAATTAAGTGAAATATTTATAATTTTCTCTTGAATCTTAAGTGACAATTACACGCAGGCCCAGAAAGACATTTGAGCCTAAGCATTTATGCCTAGCATTGCACTTACTCAGATACGGAGGCTAAGTTTGCCATGCATGTGCTTCTTGATAAGCTTCATATGCTTCTTGATTGGTAGTTTTCACAATCCTGAACACGAATCTTAGGCTAGAGACTCTTAGGCTAGATGTTTAGCTCTGAATTGTTGCAGGCAAACACCGACTTTTATGTGTGAACGACAGTAACCTAGGCCTCGAGTGACGCATTTCTAGACTAGCAAGTCTAAATAACGATGCATGTGGACGTCATCTTACGAAAGTATCCATTAGCTGGATGATTTTCCAAGAAAAAGCAAAAAATCAATACTTTCTGAAACATTAATGAAAGAACCACGGTTTTATAAGCCTATTATCAAAATGTAAAAAAAAAACATATATTAAAATGGAATAATGAAGAAAGCGTATGAGGCAAAATGCATCGTTCAGTGCTCCCAAAATTATTTTGTAAAATTTTGCTGGTATTTTACCTAGCGGCATTAAACTGCCGCTTTAATTGGAACTTCCAGTTTGCTGCTGCTATTGTAAGGATAAGGGAGATATGTCCTTCCTCCTCCTGGGAATGCCGTCCTTTTACTGATTCCTATTTATTAGTTGCAAAAATAATGATGTTCATATCCTTAACAAACTAAGGACACCTTAAATGAAATCTGGTTGTTTTAATTGGTTAAATTGAAAGTTACACAACTGTATGCATCTTAAAAAGCTAGGGGAAATGCAGAATTCAGTTTTAATCTAAAAAATCAGCCTATGCAGGTTTACACTGTTTGGTTGTATATGTTTGTGTGTCTAAAAGTTTCAGACATTCAGCAGCATTATTTTTATAAGCCATCATCTAACTACCCTTTCCCTTGGCATTGTGAGGATTTGCTCCAGCATTATTTTTATAAGCCATCATCTAACTACCCTTTCCCTTGACAATGTGATGATTTTCTCCTAATGTGATATATAAACAGTTTAATCTAGGTTGAATTTTGTCTTTATATCCCTTAGAGGAAGCAAGAGACAGAAGCAATGAATCTCTGGTTTGAACTAAAATAGGTAAATGATTGAGAAGAAACGCTATTTTCTTTTGTCTCCTTGCTCACACAAACGTGAGGAATCGCGTTTTTACATATTTAAGGAATCTCCTTGGTGCGTGAATCACGTCTGGTTTTACAAACAGATAAGTTTGAGCAGAATACTGGCGGTTAGTGTTTCTCTAATCATCAGTGCAGCACTAGTTACAGCTTAGTAAAGAGTGAAACACGACTTATTTTCAACGTAATCTTAAAGTGTATGCTGTAAGAACCGTATTGTGAGAAATATTTCCGAATGAATGCTGGTACAAAATAATAGCTATTATTTGATTTAAAAGAGCAATAAATTGTCGTTATTGAGACAAATTTTTGAGAATTTCAAAAGAAGCCAGAAACACCTCAAAAATTACGTCAAATCGAAATAAAAACACTATTGAAATCGAGATTCTTGAAAATCCTCGATTGAGGACTTTCAGTCCCACACATTGAACCAAAAGGAAAAGCACAACTTGGAACGATCAGTTGTTTTTTTTTTCATGGTTGGTGCTTCCGCCACAACCACCATAGCAGCCAAAAATTTAAAACATGTTTGGGAAAAAAGATGCCAAGGGAGGAGGCTGCTTTCGTCATCTGAAGCTGATTCAGGAATATCAACTATTGTGTTTTTTCTCGGTGTTGATCATACCGACTGTTGGTCACAAAGTATAAGAAGAAAGGTCATTTGAACAAAGATCACAACATTTACTTCCCGGTTAGGTAAAAAAAAAGAAAATAGGCCTAGTCGGTTTATTGCGAGAATATGACCGTCCAGGTTCGCCAGGCCCTGGTTCGCCATTCCTAGGAGTGCCGAACGTGGGCTGGTTTTTGAAGGCGAACGTGGGCTTACTCCCTCTTTTGAGAAAAAAAGTGTTGATCAGTTATTACCATAGATGGCGTCATATATACACCCATCATTGTTGCTAAGTTGCAGATGATCACGTTGAGATAATGAGTCCTCTCATACCTTTATGTTAAGCATTGACTTTTTCCATTTTCCATCAGGACAAAATCTAGTTTTAAAGCACCAAAAAACAACTTATCGCATAGAATTTACAAAACGTGTTTTAACATGCTCCTTAATCTACTTAAACTTTTGCTACTAGATGGCAGTTCAAACGATAGATTATGGGATACTCCCCGTCGATGGATTGCAAGTAAAACGCAAATAGCGAACCTGGGCTGGTCTCCCCTAGTAGGTGTCAAATTAAGAAAAACAACTGTGGGGGAAAAATCGGCAAAACATAAGCTAAAAATACCTGTCATGAGACAGCTTTAATAATTAACAGGTCGTCCTTGTCTGGGTTGGGAGGATGTCATAAATAAGGATTTAAAGGAAATGGGAACTTCCTGGGAGGGTGTAAAGAGGGAGGCTTTAAATAGATTAGGTTGGAGGAGGAGCGTGCGTAGCTGTGTTGGCCTCAGGCGGCTTGGTGCTGCAGTGAGTTATTAGTAGTTAGTAGTAGTAGTAGACAGCTTTAAAGATGTATTTCCCTTCGAATTTGTAATTAGAAATAAACAGACTGTTAATGCTTGAATTTGTATGGACAAAAAGTTTCTTCAAATTGAAATAATTAGAATTATTTATTAATTTCAACGATTCTGCGAGAAAACTCTGACTAGTATATGAAACTACCCTCAAAACGTCATAATTTTGACCCAGATAGAAAACAAACAACCAATTGAAAAATCTTTAAAGAGTCACAGTTTTCAGGTAAACAAGCCGAAGATGGGTGTAGGAGGCAAAAATGTTTTGATTTTGTTGTCTTGAGTACTTTAAAACTTTCTTTTTTATTAGATAGCCAAGGTATTTGCTCTTGGGGACGTGCCATTCGATTAGTTGAAAACACAGAAGTAAAACTGGACTGCAAAGCTGTATGCAAAGGAAACTGCCAGTGGATGTGGCACTACAACAAGCAACTATTGAATTCAACCTATAGAATTACTTTTCACGAAAAAGACCATATTAGAATCAGTAGCTTAAGAACATCAGACTCCGGAAATTATACATGCATTATCAAGAGCCAACTCGGGATGGAAAATATCAAGTACTCACTTTCAGTCATTGGTAAGTATAATATTTTTCTTATTATTTTTCACGGCCGTGCAAAATCATTCCAAATTCCGCGCAATAATCAAGTTCTGAAGGATTAAAGTTTAATGTTAAGGAGTTGCATAATAATTGAGCGCAAGCATTGTTTTCGAGTATAGATCAATTCATGTAAAAAAAGTCATTTATTTCTTTTGATTATTTGGCAAGTTAGCAGAGAAGGATAGACGAACATATGTAAATTATGCCCTGGGTCTGTTTTTAGCTTAGAATACGTTTTAATTTTAAGCGACAGATCCGTTTACAGGTGGAACGACAGTCAGTAATTTATTTTTTAAACAAATTATTTAAAATGCTGCAGCAACTAAAATGACCAAAACTTAACTTTGAACTCCACATCTTTAAACTAAGTACAGTATATCGCGTAGGTTGATCAAATCAGTTCCATTCATCCAGTTGCACCTCTTACATTATTCAAAATACGACATTTGAGATGCCCACGATAGTTTAATAGGGTAGTTGTGAACTTGAATATGCTGAAATCAGTTTTTGATGACTGACATTTTAAACAAAATGAATAGAAATGACTTTCGGCTCATTTAGCACTTGTTTCTGACAGCAAATGCTTTATGAGCTATTGTTTTAAACTAAAACTCAGAATGTGCAACTCGTCTCTAACTTGCATGACCGTAGCAACTACTCTTGTATTCAATTTCTGTTTGATAAGCCTTTTCAATTGATAAAAAGAATTTTGTCGGTCCCTCACAGCAGCTTAACAGATAAAATATGGGCCTCTGAAATCATAACTGTAGCTATCGACTAGGATTTACCAAATTCTGAAAGTCGAATCATTATTTAGGCCGATGAAAATAGATCTAAAAACTCCTAACTCTCCTCAACAATGACCCCAAGCCCCGTGAAGTACCTCCATTCTGACATATTCTTTGTGGGAAACTCCTTTCATGTGCCCCTTGTGAAGGTTTGATCAAACTTGGTCTCCACAGTAATCCAGCAACCCCTTCTGCAATCTCTTCTAACGACCAAAATTTGTGGGTCATTCAATTCCACGAGAATGATTTCATCAGTTTGATTTCATCAGAGATTTCATCAGATCCAAAATGTGAAACCTGCACATAGACTGACTTCCGACTATTTTTGGCTGAGATGCGTTGTTACAATTTTCCTAGCATCCAGAATGACTAAAGTTTAGGAGTCCCTCTCTCATTGCAGAGATTAGATTGGCTCTTAGCCCCCTGTTGGGAAAAACTATCTGTTTCTATTATATCTTCCCAAGCTTTGCTAAAACCCGGCAGCCCCTTTTGGAAGACGGCCAAATTTAAGAATGCGCCATCATAGAAATGCCACACAAGCTTTTACCTTTCCGTCAATTTAGTTAAGATTCACCTATTTACTCTAGTTGGTTCGCTTAGGACGAAATCCTCCTCCCTCCGATTTTGATTGTAACAAGATATGTTATATTTTATTAAATGTTTCATTTGTTGTATGTATACAGACTTAAAAAAAATTACAAAAAGTGAATTTTCCAATTTTTAATTTTTGTTTATTTAATATCAATAATTAACAAAAAAGAAATTACTTATACACAAATCCTCTTCAAATGCCACAGCAGAATATGGAGGAGATATCACTAAATAAATCCAAAAAAAGACAATAATAATAGTTAACATTAACATCAGAAGCGGTTCAAAAATAAAAACGTAAGTACATCATGTATGTTGCTACCACTAACTTAACACTCAACTCTCAAATCCGTTCTTAAAACACATCAATAAAATACCAAATCTAAAATAAAATAGTAAAATAAAATACTAAATTTAATGATTTGACACAATATCACTTTATTATTTACGTACCCTATTAAATTAATCATTAAAATCATATTTAGAAAACAATCCATTCCTCACCAACCTTTTAAATTCACTTAAATCACTACTATCAATATTCTCATTTAACGAATCCTTTTAAAAACAAGAGAAAACGCTAACCGGGAAGTAACCAAATTATTGACATAAATTCTATTCATTGACCTTGTGCCATGGGAATGAACCTCATTAGCTTGTGTGAATACACTTCGAAAAGAGGCAGACTTTCATCTGACGCAATTATACATGGACGGGGGTATAAGAATCATGGAGAGTAGCCGCTGGAAGTATTTTCAACCTAACATAAGCCTCACGATACGATTCAGAAGGGCTTAAATTAAATAGCATTATAATAACAATATGTTGAAAAACTTGAACCGGACGAAGTATTGAGGAGTAAGTCCCCAGCCATATTATATATTTATCTATTTGCCCACAAGAAGATAAAATACAACGAAATAATATAAAGTAAGTAAAGACACTGTTAACCAGAAAAATATATAATAGAAAACTATGAGTATAAACCGGAGACTTCACAAAAAATGTAAAGAAGAAAACCAAATTAAACGAGTGAGACCACTGCGTGCGCAAAGATGCTTATTATTAGACAGAGGTAATTTGCCAGCTATATCTGCAAGTTTCGACCCGATATCTGGGAAAATGTAAAGTGACATGAGGTTTCGATATCTATTCCCTGTGGGAAGATTTGATAGAAAACAGGAAGGCTGGAAATATTAACAACGACCTGAACTGATATTTTTTTTTATTAAAAATAGGGTAAAAACAAGAAAGAAACAAAACTGATTGATCTGTAAAAACCGAAAATAATCTAGCAAGATCTTTTTTTAGCGAGAACTTATTGTATGCTATTCTCACTAATATATTTACTGCAATAAGAAAGCTTTTTGTGATACATATTTAAAAATGACAAGTTTTTTTATTTTCTTTTTCAATCAATCTAATCTCTTCTAATTAAAGCAAGCTCAATTTGAATTTTTTTTTCTTTCAGTTCTCAAATCAGTTACTGATTGAAGACAAGTTTTTATCGAAAAAAAGGAAGTTTATTTTTAAATATAATGGGTTGAATGAGACTTATCAACATGAAAGGCAAAATTGAAATAGAAATAAACCGCGTTTGGGTTACCTCAACTCCTTTCTTAACACAAATCAATGAGAATAAAATACTAAATTTAATGTTTTGATACCATCTTACTTGACTATATACGTACCCTACTAAATTAATCATTAAAATCATATTTAGAAAACAATCCATTCTTGAACCTTTTAAATTCACTTAAATCACTACTTTTAATATTCTTATTGAACAAATCCTTTTAAAAACAAGAGAAAACACTAACCTGGAATTAACCAAATTGTTAACATAAATTTTATTCATTGACCTTGTGCCATGGGAATGAACCTCATTAGCTTGTGTGAATGCACTTAGAAAGACAAGTTTTATCGAAAACAGGAAATTTATTTTCAAATATAATACATTGAATGAAATCCTTATCAACATGAAGGCAAAATTGAAATAGAAATAAACCGCCTTCGGGTTACCTTTTTCCACCAACCTTCTAATTGACCTAAGCTTCATCCTACTCGGTAAATTTACGTTTATTGACATTTTAACATGTCTGAGAACTACTTCAGAAAGGGATGAGAATTTAAAAAATAGATTCATTATGGTTTTTCATCCTCTGTCATTGGCATTAAATATTTTAGGCTTACCATATATAAGCCACGTTCAAGCGGTGCCTTTAGATGTTAATAGAGTCAAATTAATGTGGTCTACAACATATAGTCATGGAATAGAGCGATTTCTGCTTCATCACAGAGAAGAGCAAGGCGAATGGATTGAAAAGGAAATAGATGGCTCTGTTAAAAGCTATGAATACAAGGTGGGTGTGTTGCTTCATTTGCTTGAACTTAGAGAGCTAATGCGTCTTAGAAAATTATAGAAGTGGAGAAGTTTTTCACAGTTCTGTAGATTTCCAGTTCATCAACAGTGTCATTGCTAAAATTTCTAAAGGTTCTTTAAAGTTGTAAGATTGTCAAAAGGCTCTAGTGTTATGTAAATAAAATATTCAGGATTGGACCTAGAAACAAAATTTGGGCCAGGAAATGGTGTTTTAAAGTTTTTTCCATCAACTATTTCATACTTGTAAGACCACATGACGCTATTTATAGCAGGACTTCATAAAAACAAAATTTTAAGGGACATAAATGGATTATTCTTATTGTCTTCTAAGTGCCTTCCTAAATTGTCACAAATTTATATTTTTAATGTAATTTTTCTAAGTTTTAAGAGTTTGTAAAAGCATTAATGTGTGAGAATCAGTCAAGCAAGTACATAGGAATTCATCTCTAAAGGACACATCAAACAACCGGAAAAAAAAACGAAAATTGTTGGAAAATCGTAGAAATATTAATAACTTTGAAGGGTTTATGAATTAAAGCTTTCTAATCCATAGACATTCCTAACCTACTAGACGCTCCTATTGGCCTGAAAAAACACAACGTTCTAGAATTTAATTGATGCGCAACTAATGTTTACGAAAAGGTAAATTTAGAGGATGAGAATTTAATTGATGCACAACTAATGTTTACGAAAAGCTAAATTTCAATCTTGATTCTGATAAGCCAATCATGAAAGTTATATTGTTAATTTGAAAGAGTACATCAAGGAATTTTACTTTTTCGACTTTAGTATTTGTCAAAATTCTTTCAGTTTTTAACAATAAACTTGTTGCTGGGCCTGGGCTGTGGAAAAGCTTATGAATTTTATATTGTTGGCGGTATATGAAAGGTGTAAGAGTTTTAAGAATCGAAAAATACGCCAACTATGTGGAAGATACAAGGAGTTACAGGAAAATTTCCAAAGTCAAGAGATTTCAAGAGAGGGAGAACACGAGGATCCACGTATGTGAAGTATTATGTGTGTGAAGACCGTGAAATCACATCCTTTTCAACGTGAATAGACTTCTTCTATGCAAATTAACATGACTTTTTTAAGTATAAGGAAGGAATTTTATTAAAATTAAGGGCATAGAAATGAGCGATTTCGGTCCTGTAAAATGACATGAATCTTATCTCAATCTTGACACGTGTCTTAGGCTATGACCTCGTTATCTATGATAGGGGTATATTTTGTGGTTTGTGGGGTTTATAATAATAAGTTTGTGGGGTTTATATTTTGACTAAGTTTTGGGCATCAAACGTCCTAAAGGCGCTAACTCCCCACTGCAGCGACCTTATCAACCTTGTTTATTTGCATAACAAATTTGTGATTTTGTCGTAAAACATGAAAAGAAATAGCCTACTAGATTTTGAGGGGGCTGTTCTGTGAACAGATATGTAAATAAATAACCTGACACAGCTTTGACATCTTGGCTATATTTATACCAGGTGATATTGATATATTATTATACCAGGTGACATTGGTGATTGGTGAATATATTTTTGACTTTAGTATTTGTCAAAATTCTTTCAGTTTTTAACAATAAACTTGTTGCAGGGCCTGAGCTGTGGAAAGGCTTATGAATTTTATATTGTTGGTGCTATTGAGTTTACAATGGGAAGGGCAAGTGGAACAGTCTCAGTAAGACTTCCAGGCAAATTGCCAGGACCATCTCCGCCATCTCAAGCAATTTTCTTGGAGGTTAATTCTACATACGTAGCAATAGATATTTCTCAGTGGCCATCTGGTGGATGTAGCATCTATAGTTTTGACGCTGAATATCGCATAGAAGGCGAACCATGGAAGATGTGTAAGTTCGTAAAGTTTTCATATAAAAAGCACAACTATAAACTCAAAGTTAGAATATGTGTTGCTATACCTAAGTATTTAATTCTGTTCCTTGCATCCTTCATGAATCTTTTAAAATTTAATTTAAGTGTTTTTATCAGGGAATAGAGGGAAAATGAAACAGAAAAACAAGTTGAAACGCTTTTGAACAAATTGGTATGGAGTGAGGTATTTATGATAAGTTATTGTGATGTAAGTGAACCATGAATGTATTTATTTAAAGATAGACTAAATTCGTCATTTAGGAGATATTAAAGGATTTTTTCAAGTAAAGGAATTCGAATGGCCGATGACTCAAATTCCAAAATTTATGTTTTTAACATTAACTATCAGATTTTGCTTAGGGAGGCTACTCAGACTAATATTTAAAGATATTCTTCCCCTTATACGGATGGACACCGCCTCCCCTCCCCTTACAGCTTAGATACGATTTATGTACAGATGAACCGACCTTACACTTCAGAATCAAAACAATCATAGCTAAAACAGAATAATGATACAAAAATTAAATAAATAATATGATTGGATGGGTCATAGAAAAGGGAGATAGACATACAACTCAACATTTCAAGAAGATTAGAAATATTTAAAGCTAGTAGAATTAATGAAAAACTCAAACTTATCACTGAAAATCACAAAGGGTTTAAACGAAGAAAATATTATAGCTTACAAGGAAGAGAAAGAATTTTAAGATGGTTTATTAAATCCATTGTGGTAATGTAGGGAACAAGCATTTTTGAGGAATCAAATGAAAAAATGCTTTTCAAATAGGATTTTTATAATTAGTAGAATGAAACACAATGAGTTGTAAAAAGGGGATGGATGTAGGGAGTAATATATTGACAAGAACAGACCCTGGGGGCTCAAGTCAATTTTTTTAGAATGATCTGGAAAATCACAGTAAATTTCACAACTCTTTCAAATTTCAGATAATCCATGCTCTTACGAATTCAAAGATTTCATTACAGACAACCAATAGCCAAGCTAATTTAAAATGTGCCTCTTAACCTAGTCCAATTTTATATTTTGATAAAAAAAAATCTGGCATAGCCCCCCCCCCCCCCCAGTGACTCCTATAATAAGTTATTATTCCGATAGACTAAATTGATTTCTCAGACTGTTCCTTATTGATTATGGGGAATAGATTCATTATAATTCCTGATTCTTTAATTTGAACAATGATTTCTTTTACCTCATGCTCTAAACCTAAATAGACTCTAAGAAAGGTAATTGAGAAATTCCTAGGCACTGTCGAAACCAAATTTGAGATTTCTAATCATTCTTTTCTAGTTTGACTGAATGTAAAAAAAAATGGTTCCGTATGCAAAAAAAGAGAAATGTTAAATACAAAACAAGTATGAATTATGCTTTATGTGAGGGCGTTTGTCACGCCCTCGTAACCGTGCTATTTCAGTCAAATTTCAAATTGTACTTCAATAAGAATTTCTGGAGTTTTTCAAAAATGCTTGGTTAGTAAATGCAATAGTTTTGTAACTTATAACCTATCAGAACAACTGAACCGAAAATTTAGCTCCAGTAAAGCCGTTTGTTACAGTAAACCCCTTTAGGAAGATTCAGTAAACTTGGTGCGCTACACCGGGTACACCAGGCAATAATTTACACATGTTTGAAATTTTAACATCTCTCTTTATTTTAAGGAACGATATTAAAACTTAAAAGGAAAAGGGCTACCTCCTCCTTAATACCTGACTCTTCACACTCAAGTTTTTTTGGTGCTTTAAAAAATCTTGGATAATTAAACCACCTGCTTGTTCCAAGAGTTGTTCTTAAAGAATTAGGATAAAAAAAACCTGACTATATTGTAAAGAGCGAGGTATTGAGAAGGGCGCAGCCTTCTTCATGCACAGAATACTTTCTGTTTCTGTTTGCACAGAAACAAATTTCATATTGTTTTTCAAATAATTTCGGGAAACTCTCCCTCTGTGGACAATTTTTACCGGAAATTATTCCCCCAATGGAAAGTTTCTACCACTGAAAAATCCCCCAAGTAGAATTTCAGCCGTTAAAAATCCCCCCAACATGATAAAACACCCCAGACAATTCAAATTCGGCTGAAAATTTTACCAGGGTAATTCTCCCTAAACATCTCCACATTTAAGATTGAGACATCAAAGGGAAAGTAAGACAAATAAAAAAAAAAAATTGTATAGGAATTCTGTCAAATTCCCTTCCTATAAAATATCCCCGAGAAAGTTCACCCCCCCCCCCCCTTCAAGAAACATGCCCCCAACAGGACATTCTCCCCGTTAAACCCCCCCCCCAAAAAAATTTTACAGCCCTTACCTTAGGGGCTGTAGTGGGTTATGTTGTACCAGAGGCATAGTTATTTGATCTTTCAAGTATGTTGAATGAATATCAATAAATTTTGATCGCATGCCTTTGGGGAATAAGGAGCGTGGAAGGAATGATTAAAATGGGCAATAAAACTTTAAATTTCTGAACAAACGAGTCTTCTTCCGATATTCTAAGATAATTAGTTCGATATGATCAACTCTTGAAAATAAAAAAGAATGAAAAAGCATCCGTGATTCTCTTTGTAAAAAAATACAAATTCACATTTTTGCTCTTCAGGCTTGATACTTCTACAGTATATTAAATAAAAAAAAAACAAGTTTTTTTAACTGAAAGTAAGGAGCGACATTAAAAATTTTGTTGAGGGCTGTTCCTCCCTCAGCGTCCCGCTCTTTACGCTAAAGTTTTACTCTTTCTCTCAATTCTACTTTATTAAATAGTAAATAATTTTAGCGTAAAGAGCGGGACGCTGAGGGAGGAACAGCCCCTTTCATACATGGAATGATTTCTGCTCGTTTTAAGTTTTAATGTCGCTCCTAACTTTCAGTTAAAAAAAATTCGTTTTTTTTTAATTTAATTTCTGAACGTTTTTGAATTAATGCATTTTTTTATTTTGGCTCTCCGCAAATGAATAAAAAAAACAGAATTTGCGTATTAGTTTTTTTTTTTTTTGCTAAATGGCTTTCTCTTAGTTTTGATCAGACGATTTTGAGAAAAAGGGTGGGAGAGGAGGCCTAGTTGCCCACCAATTTTTTGGTTACTTAAAAAGGCAACTAGAATTTTAATTTTTAACGAATGTTTTTATTAGTAAAAAATATACATAACTTACAAATTAACTTACGTAACGAACTTCTATATTCGTATATTTTTATTATGTATATGAGGGGGTTTGCCCCCCTTGTTAATACCCCACTCTCTACACTAAAACTTTAATTTTGTCCCAATTCTTTAAGATTGACCCCTGAATCACAAAGGCTGTAAAATAAATAGTTGAAATTATTAAAAATACTTTAGCGTAAAGAGCGAGGTATTTAGGAAGAGGTGGTCCCCCCATATGCGTAATAATCTCTGTTCGTTTTAAATTTTAATGCTGGTCCTTACTTTCAGTTGGAAAAAATTTTCATATTTATTTTTTCATTGTTTTAAAAAAAAATAATGCTAGAAAATCCTGCGCCCCCTTCATGGAATTTCTCTTCTCCCATGACAAATCCCTCCAAGGGAAGTTCCTCCCACGTAGCCCCCTCCCCTTACCAAAAATCATCCTGAAAAGGTCCCAATACTTCCAAATAATCATTACTGTATGTAAACGCTGGTCAAAGTTTGTAACTTGCAGTCCCTTCCCTGGGGACTGTGGGGGAGTAATTGAGCCCCAAATACATAGTTATTATGTTTTTTGACTATGCTGAACAAAATAGCTATTTCAAAATTTTAATCCGTTGACTTTGGGAAAAAAATAAGCGTGGGAGGGGGCCTAAGTGCCCTCCAATTTTTGGTCACTTAAAAAGGGCACTAGAAATTTTAATTTATGTTAGAATGAGCCCTCTCGCGATATTCTAGGACCATTTGGTCGATACGGTCACCCCTGGGAATAAAAAAGAAAAAAAACAAACAAACAAAGAAACACGCACCCGTGATCGGTCTTCTGGCAAAAAATACTAAGTTCCACATTTTTGTAGATATGAGCTTGAAACTTCTACAGTAGGGTTCTCTATTTTCCAAAACAAGGCAAATTTTCTCAGGCTCGTAACTTTTGATGAATAGGACTAAATTTGATGAAACTTATATATTTAAAATCAGAATAAAAATCCGATTCTTTTGATATTTCTATTGGTATCAACATTCCGTTTTTTGGAGTTTTGGTTACTATTGAGCCGGGTCGCTCCTTACTACAGTTCGTTACCACGAACTGTTTGATGTTTCTGATGCGTTAAGTCTGATCGTGCGATTTTCATTAGGAATCCTTAATTTTGAGGGAGTGTTTCCCCCTTTTTTGAAAGTCAAACAAACTTTCCCCGGTGTGTGGTTTTTGATGGGTAAAATTAAACTTAATCAGTTGTATATATCTGGAATCAAAGCATAAAAAGCCGATATTTATGCTGTAACTCCTGTTACCCAATTCCTTCTTTATTTTTGGTTACTTTTGTGCCAAGTCACTTTTATTTATTCTTTGTTACCATTAGACGACAAATCTCCAGCTTTCCTATTGGGGGGGGGGGGGGCAAGAGGGGTCTATATCTGAATAGTCAAGGGGCATGGGATATATAGTAATATTTTTTCCGTATTATTGGGGGGAATCCACTCCCTTTCCCCCCCAAAGGGCGTCTCTGGTCACCATGAACTGTTTAATATAAGTAAATTATGGACTTCCAATAATATTTATTTGTAAAAAAATGCAGCTCTTTGGTGGTTGGTACATTTTCAAAACTGTTTTTGATAAAACCAGGAACAACAATTTGTTGAGTCGCAGGGGTGGTCATAGCTCTAAAACAATTTTTTTTAATTTGAATATTAGACAGATGTGAGCCTAAAGTTGAATAAAAGTCAGAAAAAAAAATTAGGTAGTAAGTAATATGTTGAAGATAAGACACTGAAACCAAATAAAAACGATATCTTTCCATTCTTGCGCAACTGTGTGATTTGAGGTACGGATTTTGGTTTTGCACACACTAAATTATTCTTGATTTTTAAAGCTAATAATATGAAAAAAACTTCGTTTTCTTAAAGAGTTAAAGAGGCTGCGTCCCAAAGTCGAACCTTAAAACGTACAGGAATTAGAAGAGGCATTTGGGGGGCTGCCGCCCCCCAAACCCCCAGCTTTTAAAGACTCTTTTGTACAGGTTTTTTTTTTTTTGGGGGGGGGGGGACTTCATTGTTACTAATTACTAGTTTCGGCGCAATGGTTCTCCTGTCCTCTTGTGTTTAACATTTTTCGAAGTTATTCCATTATTCATTCATTTCAATTTTTTGTTAATTAAAAGAGGGCCTTTCCGAAGCCAAGAGCTGGGGGTTAGCAAAAAAACAAAAAACCTGTACAAAAGAGTCTTTAAAAGCTGGGGGTTTGGGGGGCGGCAGCCCCCCAACTGCCTCTTCTAATTCCTGTACGTTTTAAGGTTCGACTTTGGGACGCAGCCTCTTTAACTCTTTAAGAAAACGAAGTTTTTTTCATATTATTTCTGTACGTTTTTCTACAATCCATGGTGGATGTAATTTAATAATTCCTGTACTCCTCGTACAGGAATTAGGAGAGGAACTTGGGTGGCTGCCGCCCCCCCCCCCCCCCGCTTTTAAATCATTGTATAAAATAGAAAAAAAATAGATAGAATGACCGAAATGTTTCTTTTGCTCATAAGAAGCTAATATTCTGTTATCTCTCAAATGATAAGCTGTCCAGGTGTTATCAAAAATTTTTCTGGAATGGAGCTGGATTTTTATGATGCTTGCAGTCATTCTCGCCGTGCCGAGCTGATTATTTTGATGTACTTGAATGTTGATATTCGTAACTTTTAAGAATTTCAAAAATTAACATGGGACTATTAGACTATTAGGACTATAAGAAGACTATTAGGAGAGGCAAACCCCCCGCTTTTAAAGACTCTTTTGTACAGATTTAATTTTTTTTCATATTAATTCTGTACGTTTTTCTACAATCCATGGTGGATGTAATTTAATAATTCCTGTACTCCTCGTACAGGAATTAGGAGAGGAACTTGGGTGGCTGCCGCCCCCCCCCCCGCTTTTAAATCATTGTATAAAATAGAAAAAAAATAGATAGAATGACCGAAATGTTTCTTTTGCTCATAAGAAGCTAATATTCTGTTATCTCTCAAATGATAAGCTGTCCAGGTGTTATCAAAAATTTTTCTGGAATGGAGCTGGATTTTTATGATGCTTGCAGTCATTCTCGCCGTGCCGAGCTGATTATTTTGATGTACTTGAATGTTGATATTCGTAACTTTTAAGAATTTCAAAAATTAACATGGGACTATTAGACTATTAGGACTATAAGAAGACTATTAGGAGAGGCAAACCCCCCGCTTTTAAAGACTCTTTTGTACAGGTTTAATTTTTTTTCATATTAATTCTGTACGTTTTTCTACAATCCATGGTGGATGTAATTTAATAGTTCCTGTACTCCTCGTACAGGAATTAGGAGAGGAACCCACCCCCGCTTTTAAATCATTGTATAAAATAGAAAAAAAAATAGATAGAATGACCGAAATGTTTCTTTTGCTCATAAGAAGCTAATATTCTGTTATCTCTCAAATGATAAGCTGTCCAGGTGTTATCAAAATTTTTTTGATGTTGTGAAAAAAAATCGCCCGTAAGGGACTTGAACCCTTGACCAGAGGATTAAAAGTCTCACGCTCTACCAACTGAGCTAATAACTTGCATGTGTGTAAATATAACTTCTCAATAGCTTTTAAAAATTTCAAATTAACATGGGCTCTTATGGAGAGAAATCCGTTAATTTAAATAGCTAATGGGTGGTTTCTGGAAAACAGGGAAGGAGTTATCGGATCAAGCTGAAATTTCGCGGATAAGCTCCTGGACCGTAGGGGACCTTAACTTGTGAATTTCAGCCCGATCGGACAACGTTAAAAGGGGTGGGGGGGTTGGAGGGTCGAAACTTTCGGGGGGTTAAAATTTTCCTACGAAACTTTCATGGGCACTTACTCGGAGAATTCCGCATCGAATGAGTCTTCGTACACCCAGATCCGATGTCGGATGTGACCTGTAGGCGTGGCGAAAAAAAAAGTAAATGAATTTTAAGTGGCTATGCGTGGTTTCTGGAAAACAGGGAAGGAGTAATCGGATGAAGCTGAAATTTCGCGGATAAGCTCCTGGGCCCTAGGGGACCTTAACTTGTGAATTTCAGCCCGATCGGACAACGTTAAAGGGGGGCTTGGGTTGACAGGTCGAAACTTTCGGCCAGATTTTCCCCATGAAGAAAAAGTTGGAGGGGGATGAAATTTTGCAGGTTTCTTAGTTGGAGCTCGGGCTACGAAATGCATCCCTCCCCATCCGTCTGCGACCACTGGAACCGAAGATCGCTTAACATTGTCGTGTGTCGCCTCTTTATAGAGGCACGAGTGTGCCTCCTTGAAAATAACATAAGGGAAAATAAAGATGTATAGTGAATTTAGTATGATAATTCCAAGTTTAAGAATAAGGTTCTTTTTGTTCTTTCCTGTGACACCTTAAGCTTGAGCTTCTCCGTTTTTTTCTTTTTTATCTTAATTTTAGAAAGAAAGAAACTCAGCCACGGGCATTAATTTTTACTCAGAAGGATGTGCATTTTTATTTGCAAACAGATACAAGAGTCTCTTTTCCTTATGGCACTTGGTATTTATTTCTAGTGCTGTTTCCTTAAGCCTCTTGAGTTGAAGAAATCGAACTTATTTAAAATGATAATAGTATAATGCTTAATCCAGGGCTTTCATGTGCGGGGGAGGGGGACGCCCCCTAATGTCTTTGGTACTTGGTAAAAAAAAATGAGTCGGTAACATCATGGTTCCGAGCGCCAAGATTTTTCGACATCGCCAAAATTCTTTTTTGGTTAAACACAGAGCGAGAAAATACCGACTTAGCATATACCAAAATGAAAATATCGGTCTGTAAACGCAGTGGTTTTTCCAACTCACGTACTGATTTTATGTTGATTATTGACAAAAAAAGTCGGTAAAAATTACCAGCCAATCGATAAAATCCCTCGCCCAGTGAGTTGTTAGTAGTAGCAGTATCTAAATTAGTAGCATTTCCTAAGTAAAAGTCTAAGTAACATCATAACTGACTTGGTGAGTCGAAACTATCAAATCCTGTGCTATAATTACCATATCCTGTTAAAGGGATGTCGCTATTTATTTAGCACCAAATGCTATCAATTTTTATGCATTCAACTTTTTGCCCCCATGCTGCTTGTGGTGTAGTTTTAGGCTTTTTTTCAGTGCTATATGTTTACTGTGTTATACATGTCCTATGCGTTTTATTTCTAGTAGGCTACTTTTTTCCTTCAATTGTTGGTTCTGCTTTGTAGTAACTGATAGTAATGTGGCGCCTAATTTCATATATAGTGTCTTTTAAAATGTTGTTTATGCTGTTTTTATTTGGATGTTCATACCCTATTAATAATATATATAAATAAATTTATAAACTTTTTTGGGGCCAGTAGTTTTGGATTCCTCTTAGAGCCACTTTAAAGCATCTAAGTTTTTATTTATCTTTGTGTTCCCTATGTTCCCTGAGGAAAGGTGCCAGCACTCTTCAATTTTTCAGATCTACAAAGTACGCTACCTCAGCCTCACCTATACATTTATGACCTTCACCCAGCTACAGCATACGCAATTAGAATAACAGCAAAAAATATTGTTGGGGCACTATCTCAAGAGTACAGCTTCGTCACTTTAGATGAGAATGGTTTTCTTCCAACTCAGTCTCAAATAAGGCGTGGTGAAATATGGGATGCAGAGAAAGTAGCTGATATCGTAGAGGTGTATCCAACAAGATTCGACTTACCATTTTGGCTGCTTGTGCTGTCCTCCATATTGGGAACTTTGTCTTTGATAGGACTTTCTGTGGTTTGTCACTTTTTCAGAAAGCGTAAGTATAAGCTTTGGCAATAATTCCTTGTGTATTCTTTCTTGACCTAATGAAAAAACTAGTAACTTTGAAAATTAAAATGAAATAAAAAAGATTATCACTTTGAAAATTAAAAAAGTGACTTATTCACTTTAAGAATTAAAGAGGGCAAAAAAACGGATTATTCTAGGCCTGATCTTATCCCCAAAAGACCTTTACACATTCTAACTTTCAAAAATTGAAATCATAGGAGGCGTTTCCCCCTATTTTCCGAAACAATTCTTTTGTTTCTTTTGATATATCCGATTTTGATAAATCCGATTCTTTTGATATATCTATTGGTATCAAAATTCCGTTTTTTAGAGTTTCGTTTACTATTGAGCCGGGTCGCTCCTTACTACAGTTGCCTACTACACAAGCCTCTACACAAAGCACCTCCAAGAATCCTATGCTTGCTGATATGCATTCAGCCATACAATCTAAAAATACATTATAGACTGGGCAACAGTATTCCCATTGCTGATAACCTATCAATACTACACCTACCAGATACAAAACCAAAAACTACACAAAGATATAGAAGTATATGTACACTCAATTATTCAAACCATGTCAGCAACAGAAAGATTACAACAAATAAAATATAAAACTTCAATAGATCCTACACTCCAACAGGATAGCTTACACAGGATCCCCTCACAGGATAGCTTACGTCTCTTTGTTTTCGTTTTCCTAATATATATTCACTAAAGCACAATAGGCTTTAAAAAGAAATTGAAGTTAATATTTCAAAACCGAGACTCCTGATATTATTTTCCGAAGGATGTTTAAGAACTTCATAACTCTGTTTGGGTTATTGGGAAACAACATTAAAAAAACGTTAAAACATGCGTTTTAAGTTTTAATGTCGCTCCTTACTTTCAGCTAAAAAAACTCGTTTTTTTTATTTAATTTCTGAACGTTTTTGAATCAATGCATGTTTTGATTTTGGCTCTTCGCAGAGGAATAATCAAAACGAAATTCTGCATATTTTTTTTGGGGGGGGGGGGGCTAAATGGCTTTCTCATAATTTTGATCGAATGATTTTGAGAAAAAAAGAGCGGGGGCGAAGCCTAGTTGCCCTCCGATTTTTTGGTTAATTAAAAAGGCAACTAGAACTTTTAATTTTTTACGAATCTTTTTATTGGTAAAATTTCTCTTGTATCAAAGAGGTCTCTTGTATAAAGAGGCTCTTAATGTGACACCTGATTCCTCTTTATTCATAAAAAAAAACAAGTTTTTTCAACTGAAAGAAAGGAGCAACCTTAAAGCTTCAAACAAATAGAAATTATTATGTATATGAGGGGATTTCCCCCTCCTAACCACCTCGCTCTTGAAGCTAAATTTTTTTATTTTTACTTTTAAAAGCTTATTAAATTAATTAGAGGTCGCTTGTGTTTCAAGAGTTATCGTTACATAGCCGGAGCAAAAAGTCACATTTTAGCGTAAAGAGTGGTGTATTGAGGAGGGGAAGCAGTCCGTCTAGTCCATTTGACATACTCTCTCTTATACCAGTTCGGATGAGATACTCATCAATCTGACACTTTTGACACTTTCTAGCGTCTGCTATCTCAGACCTTATCCTAATAGTGTTGCTTTGATTCGCATTTCTGTTCTCTCTTTTAGTTTTCTTTACCTTTGCTGAAGAAATTAAAAAATAGTCGCTGAACAGCAACTGAATTTTTATATTAGGTTTTTCATATTCCACTCTGATTTCTCCAACTGTTCGAAGAAACGCACGCACTCTGAATATGTATTTCTCTGGCACTCTAAGTACCTTAATTTGGTGCTTATTTATCGGTGACTCATCACCGTAACCGTTGCACCGGTAATGGAAGGCTTGAGGTTTATCAATGTCTAAAAGGGGGCACAATTTATCACAAATCCCAGAAACAACTCCAATTGGGGCCAGATTTCCATATTTCTCATTTTCTAGACAGGGCTGCTTCGGCTCCTCATTTTGCGTGTGGGTTGCTGCACCTCTCCTACCAAGTCATCAAAGTTGCATGTGTTACAACCATAGAAATTAATGTCTGTTGTGTCTCAGTCTCTCAAAATTAATCTCTAGAAAAGTAGTCCCTGTGATCCTACAGCCTACGTGTTGTGTGTGAGGAAATATCACTCAATGAAATTCCTTTATGAGCTTAAAAGCTATAGCAAGGACTTCCATACAGACGGATGGATTTCCCTCATAAGCCTGACTATTTATTTTTATTTGATGTATTTTAGTCTTTATTTTGTCTACATATGCCTGGTGTTTCTCTCGTCATCAGCCTTTCTTTTATTTATTTCTAATAAAGAAAATTCGACGCTTGATTTCTGGACATTACGGCCTGACTGAGAGCCACCCCCTTAGATCTTGGTGGTTTCCATACTCAAATGGATTTATCTCTGTTAGTCAATAAAAAATCTCTCAGCCAAGTACGTTAAAATGAGCTCTATGTTTCCGCAGTGTAATTTTTTAATCCAATAGTTTGTAGTAGTGAACTCAGTAATTATCCCATGAAAAAATGACGATACGCAAAATACGATTCCAAGCTATTCGCGGTGCGATATTCAACTGATATCGTGAGGTAGATCTCGATAATGATGTTACAAACCTTGGTATACGCCGCCCCAAACAAATCTCTGAATACCATAGGTTTTCCGGGAATCAATCATAAATTTTAATCCAGTTTAAGTGAATCCAATTTAATCAACCTGAAAATAATTACTTTTAGGGAGTGTTCCCCCTTTTTTCGAAAATAGGGCAAATTTTCTCAGGCTTGCAACATTGATGTATCTATTTGTATCAAAATTCTGTTTTTTAGAGTTTCGGTTACTGTTGAGCCGGGTCGCTCCTTACTTACACTTCGTTCCGACAAACTGTTTGAAACAAAAGATTTTGGTTTGGAATGGAGAAGTAACAACAATTTTACCTGGTTCTTGGTCCTATCAGATTAAAAATTTGACTCCTACACGGGAAATTTCCAAATTTTTAACAATCACTCCATCTGAGGATGAACATTGAATAATAGTAATCCATTGTTTGTGAATTTGTAGTTGAATATCACTTTGAAATTTTATTTTGCAGAGATTTATGGGTTACGTCATTTGTGTGATGTATAATCTTGAATGTGAATGTATAGTTTTCACCAAAAATTGTATTTTATTTCTTATATTATTTTTTGCAACTTACAAAAGGCACTAGATATAGCCAGTTCCTTTCAAATGGGCCCTTTAACATCTCTTCATGATGTTTCAGCGCCCCACTAGCGATGACAGACAAAAAAAAAGCACACAAGGAGACATATATTTTCAAAACTCAATATTATCGAATTATCTATTTCAAAGATGATTGATCCACGGAGATGGAGGAACCGTAGCCACTGTGTATCTCACGTTCCATCCAACCTTTTTAAGATTAAGACTTTCTCATAATAATAGCTATTTCATATTTCTTTTCCTACTCAGTTTATCAGAAACTTAGTTGTGAATATTTGATTAATTTAGAAATTTAGCAAATGATATTGATAGAAAATGATTGAATAAGTCTGATGGTGCAGCATATGGTGGGCTAAGTATTTGATACCTGGAAGAAATGTAGACTCTCCTGTTTACTGCCAGTTTCTCTCTCCTGTTCATTCTATCACAAGGAGAAGAGTATGTGCCCTTGTAGTGGCGTTCTTTCTCGCGTGGGGACTGGGGAAAGTGGAGGTGGATATTTACTGCAGGATTAGCGGTGAATCTGGCTGAAAAAAGCCGAGTGTATACAACCAGTTTCCCATATGAAGAAGGTATTTGTTGCTCTAGATGGAGGACTGTAATTTTCCTATTTGAGGTTCTCGTTTATGGAGATTCCAATTGTGCAGTTTTACTTGGATTTGGCACCATTTTTTGGGGCTTCAGGTAATTTCTCAAAACTCTAAAAATAAATTCTGTAATAAACTCTTACCATGAAGTTTGATCAAAAGATTAGTACCAATCCTGAATCAGCTTGAAATAGAGACTCGTGTTTTTTAAGCACGCTTTCGAATGTTATGTTGCTATTGGCCACAATTCATTATTTACTAGGTTACCCCAAAGGGGGCAACCATTATATAGGGTGGGTCAGACGTCACTGACCCTTTTCACTTTTCAATATCTTCTTTATTTCTTAATATTTTTTATTTTCTTAATATTATTATTTTTTCTGATCCTGGAAATTAATTTTGGAGAAATTCAGTACCGTACAAAGTACGGTATATAACGTGATACGGTATACGTACATGATAGAAAATAAATTTCCACTGCAGTGACTTTATGATATTCTTGTACCTCCAAATTATTTTCATTAATTTGACAACGCAACTGCAACCCAACTTTTCCTCCTTTCCCAATGCTAGGAAAAAATTCGGACTTTTGATCCTAGTGGACGTATTTTTATAAAGCAGAAGGGCTTTTAAATTTTTTATAAAGTAAATATATTAATAATTATCCTTCAACAATCTTAAAAATTCATTACAGAATCAACTTCTCAAACAGAGAGCATGACACTACCTTCAGATTCATCTCGATCTGCTCAAGATACTCTTGGTAACGACACAGATGGAAGTCAACAGATGAACGATACAAACATGAAAAATAACTTCTCTGAACGGAAGAGAGAGGGTAAGCTATACTCTATCCTCATATTCAGATCTAGCAGAGCAGGAGGGCCGATCGTTTGGGGGTATGGCTGGAGTAATACCCATCTTAAATTCTTTTTTCTAATCTCTTTTTTGATACTTCCATTAAAAATTTTAAATTAATCCTCTTATCTCCTATATTTTCCTGTATTGCCAAAACTGCAACATGCCTCAGGACAGTTATTCCTAGATTTTTCTAAGAGATCTAAGAAGTGTAATGTTGTGCTTAAGCTATTGGCAAAAGTATATTAGATAAACACAACTTGAAAGAAAATAGTATTGGTTATACATGTTATTATTATATAATATCTTGGGAGTATTCTTCAGTTCTTGGATTTTTGGCTTTTACTAAGGGATTTTATGCTGAACCCACAGAATCTTGAAATATACGGCATCCTGACATTATTCTCAATGAGAATATTATAATTCTCTGTGGTATCCTCCACAGAGATGAGTTATTTTATCACATTTTTTTAGAAAAAGTTTCTTTTATTTTAAATATTTTTCATTTAGAAGCCATGGCAAACAGTGGCCCCAGTTAACAGGAATGTGGGTTGAAAAAATTTTCTTATTTTGTTTTTGTTTGGAGATGCAGAAAACTGTTTTAATGTCGGAGGGAGGACAATTTTTTATAATTTTTAATACAGGTACAGAAAAATGAATGTGTATCATTTAAATAAACATAGAAAAAACAGAAATTAAGGGGGGAAGGATAATTGTCCCCTTACAATTGTCATTCCTGGTGACTAAAATATCCGTTGACCACTAAATACATTTAATAACGTGAAATTGAAGAAACAGATTGTACATTTTTCTTTTAACACATCTCTATACAAAGACACAAGCAAACCGAAACATTCGTGGGAATTTGACTTGACCAATAATCGTTAGGCTATTGAATCGAAATGAATTTTGTTTAAAAAAAAAGAAAAAAGAGAGAAATATATGACTGTTAAACAAAATCTAAAGTATTTTACATACAACAACAGCAAAAAACACTTCAACTTAGTCTCCCCCGTATATGAAATGAATAATAACAAAATATACCCCTTCCCTTGAATATTGTCGAAAAATAACCATTTGAATAATCCTTTTTAACCTACTTAATACATTTTACTTCTGATTGGCTCACATTAAGAAGGCAAACTGCTATATTCTGAATGACTATCCCGTAATATTGTATTACCCCTAATTAGATCAAACTTAATCAAAACCAGTTTTAATCAAAACTGGATCATACCTTTTGCAATCTGTCATCCTTCGCCTGCAAATAGGGTCCTTTCAGTCTTACAGCTCTTAAAAATAGCATAACTTCTTCATACAGGTTCGTGTATCATGGAGGTTTAGTCAAATGGTTAAAAAAAACTACCCGTAAAAAATTCCTCTGGAAAATGCCTCCATTTTCCGTAGTGCCCACGTTTCGGAACCATTCTTGGACCATCTGAAAATTATAAATTTTTTTTTCAGCCAGAACTAAGAGAAAATTGCTGTTTATCTCAACAAAATAGGAGACATTTTGAGTTCAACAAAACAAACTAATTTTGAGTTCAACTAAATTTTGAGTTCAACAGAAAATCAACAAAATAGTGTTATTTTGAGGTTTCTTACTGAAAATTGCACTGGAACTTTCAATTTCTATTCAAAAGAATCCTTTTACAATATTTTTCATTTTAGCTGCAATGTTTACCATCTTCCGGAATAATGTAATGGGAATAAAAAATTTGGCGTTACATAAAAGGGTCTTTTTATTGAGAATAACTCCCATTCTACATTACAGAGCAGAGATTTAGGGGCATAAGAAAGCGGCTCTGCTAGAGAGTATTCAATTAGGTCACTTTAAGAGTTTGTTTGGTTACATAGAACAGCTCATTCCCAGTTTTTAAATGGTGATCTTTTTTTTACCACCAATAGTTTCAATGATTAAATTTTTGTTGAGATTCGTCCTGTAACCGAGTGACAGGATGCTTAAATCAGTTTATGAAGATTTACTCTCGCAGGGGAAAAAAGATCATTGCCACTAAAAAATAAAAGACATTTTGGACAAAACAGGGTTCTCTTTTGTTTGGAATGAAGTTAGGAGACCAATGGATATAAGTGGGAGAAGGGGGAGAATGAGATTAAGATATTACTAGAGAATCCAGTGATCCAAAAATAGAGTGAAGAGATAAAAAAAAAAAAAAAATCAGAAACATTATAATTTTATAAGGATGTTAAGGTGGTTTACGGGCAAGGATTCCACCTCAAACTGAATTTACCATCTAGATATTTGACGTTGTGGATGCAGCTCAGGACTAACTGCCTGCCAATTAGTGCGAGATTTGAAAGATATTCTAAAGAAAGATGTTTCAGTGAAGACAGATATACTTGTCCGCTTTGTAGAGTTAAAGACGATTATTTAGCGCATTGCTTAAACGGGTGCCAGGAGCTTTCTACGATAAGGGAAGGGATATTTGAATAAAATGAGTTTATATTTTTTGTTGTATTAAATAGTGCGTCGCCTCAAATTATTTGTAGAATACCAAGGTATCTGGAAATTTGTTTAATAAAAAGAAAAAAATCCCAGTATAAAGTAAATTTAATGTTTTATTTGTGTATTTTTCCAAGTGTTAAGTCACCTTTTCAATAACCTAGTTTTCAAGTATTAAATGCTGTAATTAGGTTAATTTGGTGTTTCATTTGAGTGTTTTATGATGATCGCTGATGAAAGTTTATGTTATTTGTGCCTTTCGTTTATCTTTTTTACTATGTGCATGGCCGTATATTCGGCTTTAAAAGACACTTATCTATCTATCTATCCATCTATTTTACTAATAGCCATTGAACCCTGACAAACCACTCAAAATTAAAAAAAAAATATGCAAAAAGCCTGGGGATGATGCAGTGCAGGTCCTGTTAATATTCGCTTAGGTTTTTTAGTTATTTTGGCTGAAAACTACCAGGCATAGTTTAAAATTTGTAACTAGCGTAACATTTCTATCTCTCCTCTTAAATATTTTGCTTCTACTAAAGATTGGCAGCCTTTATATTAGATCTACCTCTACATTACTATGAATAAAAAGTTTGAGTACCTAGAAGGTGTAACTTAATGTCTATTGGACTTCCACTCTCCCCATTTAGATAAATAAAACGACAAATTCACGGACCTTTAAACTTGTAAAAATAGAATCATTTATTGCGGCTATGCACATAAAAGAGGTTTATTTAACGATTTACAGTAGGATCTCATCTTTACCATAGGTAAAGAACTCACCCCTTCGATTAAACAGTTCTTTACACCTATAAGGAAAATATTCCCATTGATTCTCAAAAATACTACATACCCAGACAAGTTTGTAGCCTATTTTGAAAATTAAAATCCCTTTAATTTCTTGCTAATGGAAGAAACTCACGAGCATAGTTAATTTCTTCACTTTTTACACGATCGTTGTGTCTGTCGGTTCTCTAAACTCACAAAGAATATGTTTCTGGACAAAAAAAAGTTTTCTGGACAGTATTTTCAGATGATTGTTGATCTTATATATAAGTATATATATTTGCTCCGAAATCGTTCGCTTGTTGAAGGTTGCGGACACTGCCTCTGTTGTAATAGCAAAGGTATACCTTAGCGCTCGTAAAAAAGGTTGAGATTACCCGTATGCTTTGCTTGTCAAGAAGAGATCCAGTTTCTGACTAGAATTGTGGAAGAATTGCAACAAGCCACGTTCTGGTGCAGTTTTTCAGTACTTTCGATATGCCAAAAAAAGAACTTCAAACTTGCTGTTGAGAACTTGCAAGTGCAGCAAGTGGAGGAATTGTTTAATGATTCTAAGAGTGACCCAAACATGCTATGGAAGCGATTTGACCGATTTCGGTGTCGGCCCAAATCGTTCTGACACCGATTACAAAGACCCATTTACCATGAAACTTGGGTAAACCATTATTAGCACGTGTTTGTATCACTTTCCAATGAACTGGAGACAACATTCAAATCAGGACTAGAAAGGCAGCTAAACAACGAAATTCCCGTCACACTGTGGTAACCAGTTCTAAACGGCA
The DNA here is from genome assembly GCF_032884065.1 of Artemia franciscana. Classification (NCBI taxonomy): domain Eukaryota; kingdom Metazoa; phylum Arthropoda; class Branchiopoda; order Anostraca; family Artemiidae; genus Artemia; species Artemia franciscana. The sequence goes on from NC_088863.1 coordinate 1,155,777, forward strand.
TATTGGGCTAGGGCTAATAGTGAGGAATCCGAAAAAGAACAAGTCTCTGGGGCTTGATTGGATCACTTCAAGAAGCTTATAGCACGGCCCACAGGTTTTACGCGAGTCTTTGGTCTTATTGTTCAAAATGGGCATCGAGCAGGGAGTCAAACCTGCAGACTTCAGGGGTGCCACATATCCAATATCCTGAAAAAGATTCAAGATTCTTTGCTTTGTTAAAGCTACAAGCGAATCACAGTGTCCTCGGTTATCAGCAAGGTATCTGAGAACGTTCTGGTGCCCCATATTTCTTCACATGTATTGATGCGAAAGAGACAACTTGGCAACCTGGCTTCAGGACTGGATTGGGCTGAACACACGTCCGTCGGCTACCAAGGAGTTCAAGTTCAAGTTCAAGTTTATTTATTTAATAATCGCACATACATGTATATATATATATGACATAGGCCCATGGGGAGACAAGCTCGAAAAACTAGGCCTAGACAAAGAATAAAATAATAACACACTACAATACAAAGATAAACATGACGGCAAAGATACAATAACACAACAATAGGACACAACAATGGAGACAACAACTACATCGTTTTTTTTAACTTAGGCTTCACGGCTCCATTAGAGGTAATGATATTTTGCTAGTCCTAGTAATTACCTCATTTTCCAACTCTGGGGTGTTTGTTATACCTTTTCTTGAACTCAACAAGGGAAGCATTTTCTGGGATTACCTCTTCCGTCAAGATATTCCATGCGACCGACTGATCGTCGAGCGAAACTCTCTTTCAGATATTCTTGGTGGGGAGTACCCTGCTCAAGGTAGACCTGACGAGCTTTGCTTCGACAAGTTTATCGCAAGGGCTTGGCTCTGTCAGGAACGAGCTGCAATAGCTCCTTTGATGGAGGGTTATGCATATAGGCTAGTTGTAGAAAACCGATATGGACACCGCGTCAAAGCGTTCCTGGATAAACTATGGGGATTTGGCTATCGTGTTGCCAAAGGCTGCTGAAAAAACTACTCGATTTTGAACCCGTTGGTGTGGTTCGATGTGGGTTTTTGGTGTATCAACGAAGAGAGGACATGCGTAATCCATGACAGGTCTGATGCACGAAATGAATAGAGGCAGAATCAAATCATCAGGGAGGAGAATTTCGCATCTTGGATAACTCCTAGCTTATTGGAGCAAGATGATCTAATTTTACTGGGATGATCAATCCCTGAGAAATCCGAAGAGAAGTTAATTCCAAGTAGGCGTATTGCATCAAGTCGTGTTATTGTCTTTCCTTTTAAGACAAAATCAGGATAAGCTCTCATATTACGTGCCTTAGAAATTTGGAGCTCTTTCGTTTTTAATGTCTTAAAAGTGACAAGCCCTGCATCTGCCCACTCCTCAGTTTTCTCCAAGTCAGCTTGAAGCTCCTTGTGGGGTTCACTGCGATTTTCGTCCTTAGCAATTGATATTTTTGTTCGTGTGTCATCGTAAAGTGGTTAGGTTTCTTCTCAAGCTTGTCTGCTAGGTCGTTTATGAACACCAAGATAAGAGTTGGCCCAAGAATACTTCCTTGGGGTGCTCCTGATAAGAATGGGTATTCTTTTAATATGAAGCCGTTGAGGATAACCTGCATTGAACTTTGATGGAGTCCCTTGGTTTGCAAAGAAGTCCCTTGTGCTATTGGGACCAATAACCTTGGTGACTAAACCTCTCTTTGTCTGCAGTAATGACATTTTTGCTGTCTTCGACTTTGTCGTTCATTCGAAAGGATTGTGGTGCCTCTTTGAGTCATATGTAAGTCCACGCACTGTCCTTGTTCTCCATGGTACTTTTATACCTAGATCCGTCGGGAGGGGAAATGTTCGACAGATAACGTGAGCAAATGGCTTTTGATTTTATTAAGCTTTGTAACAGAGTTGTTTCTATTTTAAATTAAATAAAAAAAACAAGTTTTTTCAACTGAAAGTAAGGAGTGACATCAAAACTTAAAACGCACAGAAATTACTTCGTATATGAGGAGGCTGCTTCCTCATCAACGCCCCGCTCTTTACGCTAAAGTTTGACTCTTTCTCTCAATTCTCCTTTTTAAAACAGTAAAAAACTTTAGCGTAAAGAGCGGGGCGTTGATGAGGAAGCAGCCTCTTTCATATACGAAGTAATTTCTGTGCGTTTTAAGTTTTGATGTCACTCCTTACTTTCAGTTGAAAAAACTTGTTTTTTTTATTTAATTTCTGAACGTTTTTGAATCAATGCATGTTTTGATTTTGGCTCTCCGCAGAGGAATAATCAAAACGAAATTTGCATATTTTTTTTTTTTTGGCTCAATGGCTTTCTCATAATTTTGATCGAATGATTTTGAGAAAAAAAAGAGCGGGGGACGAAGCCTAGTTGTTTCCCGATTTTTTGGTTAATTAAAAAGGCAACTAGAACTTTTAATTTTATTTATTGGTAAAAGATTTACGTAACTTATAAATTAGCTTACGTGAAGAACTTTTGTATTCTCATGTTTTTATTACATATATGAGGGGATTCGCCCCATCGTCAGTACCTCGCTCTTTACACTAAAGCTTAAATTTTATCCCAATTCATTAAGAATGACCCCCTGAATCACAAAAGCCGTAGTAGTTAAAATAAGTAGTTGAAATTACCGAAAATACTTTAGCGTAAAGAGCGAGGTATTAGAAGGAGGTGAGCCCCTCATATGGGTAATAATTTCTGTTTGTTTTAAGTTTTATTGCTGTTCCTTACTTCCAGCTGAAAAAGCTTTTTCACTTTTATTTTTTAATTGTTTTTTTTTTAATAATGCTAGTAAATCCTGCTCTCCCTTCATGGAAATTTTCTTCTCCCATTACAAATTCTCGAAGGAAAGTTCCCCCAGCATATCCCCCTCTTCTCAACCCCTCCCCCAAACCAAAAAAAACCTCTTGAAAACGCCTGTATACTTCCCATTAACCATTACTATATGTAAGCACAGGTCAAAGTTTGTAACTTGTTGCCCCTCCCACGGGGACTGTGGGGGAGTAAGTCGTCCCCAAAGACCTAGTTATAAGGTTTTTCGACTACGCTGAATAAAATGGCTATCTCAGAATTTTGATCCGTTGACTTTGGGAAAATAATTAGCGTGGGAGGGGGCCTAGGTGCCCTCCAATTTTTTTGGTCACTTAAAAAGGGCACTAGAACTTTTCATTTCCGTTAGAATGAGCCCTCTTGCAACATTCTAGGACAACTGGGTCGATACGATCACCCCTGGGAAAAAAAAAAAAAAAAAAAAAAACAAATAAACACGCATCCGTGATCTGCCTTCTGGCAAAAAATGCAAAATTCCACATTTTTGTAGATAGGAGCTCGAAACTTCTACACTAGGGTTCTCTGATACGCTGAATCTGATGGTGTGATTTTCGTAAAGATTCTAAGACTTTTAGGGGGCGTTTCCCCCTATTTTCTAAAATAACGCAAATTTTCTCAGGCTCGTAACTTTTGATGGGTAAGACTAAACTTGATGAAACTTATATATTTAAAACCAGCATTAAAATGCGATTCTTTTGATGTAGCTATTGGTATCAAAATTCCATTTTTTAGAGTTTTGGTTACTATTGAGCCGGGTCGCTCCTTACTTATGCTAAAGTATTTTCGGTAATTTCAACTACTTATTCTACGGCTTTTGTGATTCAGGGGGTCATTCTTAATGAGTTGGGATAAAATTTAAGCTTTAGTGTAAAGAGCGAGGTATTGACGATGGGGCGAATCCCCACATATATGTAATAAAAACATGAGAATACAAAAGTTCTTTACGTAAGCTAATTTATAAGTTACGTAAATCTTTTACCAATAAAAAGATTCGTAAAAAATTAAAAGTTCTAGTTGCCTTTTTAATTAACCAAAAAATCGGGGGGCAACTAGGCTTCGTCCCCCGCTCTTTTTTTCTCAAAATCATTCGATCAAAGTTATGAGAAAGCCATTGAGCCAAAAAAAAAATATGCAAATTTCGTTTTGATTATTCCTCTGCGGAGAGCCAAAATCAAAACATGCATTGATTCAAAAACGTTCAGAAATTAAATAAAAAAAACAAGTTTTTTCAACTGAAAGTAAGGAGTGACATCAAAACTTAAAACGCACAGAAATTACTTCGTATATGAAAGAGGCTGCTTCCTCATAAACGCCCCGCTCTTTACGCTAAAGTTTTTTACTGTTTTAGAAAGAAGAATTGAGAGAAAGAGTCAAACTTTAGCGTAAAGAGCGGGGCGTTGATGAGGAAGCAGCCTCTTTCATATACGAAGTAATTTCTGTGCGTTTTAAGTTTTGATGTCACTCCTTACTTTCAGTTGAAAAAACTTGTTTTTTTTTATTTAATTCACTCATATTTCTGTATTCTCTTATATTATAGGCATCTTAGACAATAATAATGATTTAATTGTACGTTTAGATAAGAGACAATACTATATATTGGAAGGTCAATATGAAGCAGTAAAACCATATGCAACGTTTGAGCTACCAAAACGACCCCGATGCCATTACGAAAAAATTACAAAAGCATTAGAGAGAACAATTCCTCCTAGAAGGGTAATAATTTATGCATTTCATTTATCGTGGAACAATGCTCTTGGATTTTCATTTGTTTTCTTTGTTCATTTTGGTCTCCTTTTTTTGCTGTTGGATTTTCATTTGTTTTGTTTATTCATTTTGCTTTCCTTTTTTTGCGGTTGGATTTTCATTTGTTATCTTTATTCATTTTGCTCTCCTTTTTTTGCGGTTAGATTTTCATTTGTTTTCTTTATTCATTTTGCTATCCTTTTTTTGCTCTTGGATTTTCATTTGTTTTCTTTATCCATTTTGCTCTCCTTTTTTTGCTGTTGAATTTTCATTTGTTTTCTTTATTCATTTTGCTCTCCTTTTTTGCTGTTGGATTTTCATTTGTTTTGTTTATTCAGTTTACTCTCCTTTTTTTGCTGTTGATTTTCATTTGTTTTCTTTATTCATTTTGCTCTATTTTTGTTGTTATTGGATTTTCATTTGTTTTCTTTATTCATTTTGCTATCCTTTTTTTTTGCTCTTGGATTTTTGTTTTTTTTCTTTATTCATTTTAATCTTCTTTTTTTTGCTGTTTACTTTTTCTTGGTAGCTCATTGGTTAGACCCCTCCTTTTGCACCTAAACTCTCGTGTAACTGAGCCCCAGCCAACGTAACCCCATTTAATTGAACCATCGTGCGACTGAACCATCGTACTCAGTTTTTCAGTGTTCTACCGCGCTATTTAGGCTAAAGTTTATTATTATTGACGAAGGGGCGGGCCCCGTCATATACGTAATAATATCTGTTCGTTTTAAGTTTTAATATTGCTTCTTTCTTTCAGTTGAAAAAATCTTGTTTTTTTATTTAATATCTTGTAAAGATGCCATTTATTAGATACTGCTGATTTTTGCTTTTCACACCCAGAAAAGTAGAAAATATTCTTTTTCCATGGTCTATGAATATAACTGAAAATGAGAGGAACAAAACAGATCGGGCTGTAAATAACTTGAAATTTTAGCTCAGTTTTCCTAACTAAATGACCTTTTTCATTTATGAATTTATAACCTAGAAAAGTTTGTACCAAAAATACTCTGAATAATGTACTAAAAAGTAGAATTTTTTCTCTCTCAATGGTCTATGAATATAATTGAAAATGAGCAGCCCAAAACAGATTGGGCTTCAGATGACGTGAAATTTTAGCTCAGTTTCCCTAGCCCAACGACTTTTTTTCATTTATGCATTGATAACCTATAAGAGTGTGTATTAAATGTACTTCGAACAATGTACTAAAAAGTAGATTTTTTTTTCTTTCAACGGTCTATTGAAAATGAGTGGAACATTCTTAATATTGTTTATAGAGTAGGGACTCCTGGCCTAGGGTACATATTGCCTCGGGGCTGAAAGAAGGTTATCGAGATACGTAATATCTTTGCAAGCTGTTAATTTTCTACAGTTCGGCTTTCGAGATCTGTTCGTGCCTCGTTGTAGGCAGTGCACCTGGCTCGCACAGAGCTATTGATGGATGCTTCTCAAACAATGAATGAGCAGAATGCTCATTACAACCCATTTGCTAGTGCAAAGTGCTGATTGGGCAAAGTTCCGAAAGTTCCGGACAAGTGCTGATTAGACTTTTGCGTTATGATGACGCGATATTGTAGAATGTATACTTTTTTTTTACTAGTTAGACCTTGGATTTAATATATTTTCTTGATTTTTATCCAATAATCATCGTCTTATTGAGCTGCCTTTCATACACACTGTCATTTTTTATCACGATTAGTAGCCTCATAGTATTTTTTCCTAAATGGAAATAATTTTATCGTTTTAAATGTGCATACGCGCACACATTTTTAAATAATTAAATTACGATCTAGTATACAGAGACACAGGGAAAGTAGAGTAAAAAGAAAATTATGAGGAAAGAGTATAGACAAAAGCATCATAAACATAAACAGATACTAGAAGTGAACAGTCGAATCTCCTGGTTTTGTGACCATAACTTTTCAGTGATCTTTCCAAACAGTTTCAACAGGTATACTATGCCTGATACTGCTGAGAAACTTTACTTTTTTTTCTGTTGCTCTACTACATTCCGCTTGTTGAATACAATGTGACAAATAATGAAGGGAGGGAGGAGATACTGGCTAGCATTTTGACGACTTTGTGTGCTCGGCATACCAGTTTAGCAGAGACTGTAAAAAAAAACTTTTGTTTGTGAGCAAAAATGACTTATATTGAAAATAATTTTATTTAGGATACGAATGACGTAATAAATTATGGTGTGAAGGAAATGTATCGACATCCCCATTATGCAGATGGTGACAGTGATTATGAACCATTGCCGTACAGCGTTAATTCAAGGCCTCCTCCAAGCTATCACACTGAAACTGCAAAATCATGCCTGCATTCAGTTGCATTATCTGAAGACTGCTTAGTTTTACATTAAAAGTTATCCTGTATCTGAATTATATAGAAATACAAATTTTGCTATATGGCATTTTACTATTTATATACCAAGTATTTTCAATCGTAGAGGATATTGTCTAGAAAATTTATTGAGAGTGACTTGATAATATTATGTTAGAACATCCTATGTTGCAGAATCAATCTCCTATCTTTAATTCCATATCCATTTTTATTATGCTAAATGGTTTTCTAATCTTCCCACAGAAACTTGACATAAACTAAACTAGGCCTAATTTGCACAAATTTGTCAAAATATCATAATGAACCTCAAGACCTACCTCCCCTTGGTTGTAGCTACCACTACATGATAAAGTGGGATCCACTACATTCGTATAAGTAAAATATGTAGTTGAGAAAGTTTCCTACCGACCACTTTCGGACAAGGATCTATTAGAATTGGGAAATTGGATTACATCCGACTCCTGGGATGAGGTTGCAATTTTAGAGTCCTCCGATGAAAAAGCTAAATTTCTGCAAGATAAATTAAGAAACAAATATGAAGAATGCTTCCCTGAAAAAATTTCTAAGCGGTGCAACACAGATCGTCCTTACATAACCCAAGAAATTAAAGATTTGATTCAGTATAAAATTCAACTAAGAAAAGAAGGGAAAATAGGAAATGCTAATAAGCTCCGTAACGAAGTACGTAAAATGACAAGAAAACCTGCAGCTAAACATTACCAAAAAAATTGATAACCTTTTTGAATCAAAGCCTAGCATGTGGTATAAGGAAATAAAATGAATTTGCGGAAAACCCCTAGTGGTGTTGATTTTTGTTCTGATTCTAATGATGAAACAGTTGCTAACCCGTTAAATGGTGAACCCGTAAAACCCGTTAAGGGTAAACCCGTAAAATGATGAAACAGTTGCTAACCCATTTGGCCAGAATAATCCAGTCTTTGCTGCCTGTTGATGTAAATAAAAAGAGCCAAGAGTATCAAGAATTCCACATAATGACGTACCTTTACCTACTATTTCTGAGGATCAAGTTTTTAGTAAAATTAAATAAAAAAAAACAAGTTTTTTTAACTGAAAGTAAGGAGCGACATTAAAACTTAAAACGCACATAAATTACTTCGTATATGAAAGAGGCTGCTTCCTCATCAACGCCCCGCTCTTTACGCTAAAGTTTGACTCTTTCTCTCAATTCTTCTTTTTAAAACAGTAAAAAACTTTAGCGTAAAGAGCGGGGCGTTGATGAGGAAGCAGCCTCTTTCATATACGAAGTAATTTATGTGCGTTTTAAGTTTTAATGTCGCTCCTTACTTTCAGTTAAAAAAACTTGTTTTTTTTTATTTAATTTCTGAACGTTTTTGAATCAAATGCATGTTTTGATTTTGGCTCTCCGCAGAGGAATAATCAAAACGAAATTTGCATATTTTTTTTTTTGGCTCAATGGCTTTCTCATAATTTTGATCGAATGATTTTGAGAAAAAAAGAGCGGGGGACGAACCCTAGTTGCCCCCCGATTTTTTGGTTAATTAAAAAGGCAACTAGAACTTTTAATTTTTTACGAATCTTTTTATTGGTAAAAGATTTACGTAACTTATAAATTAGCTTACGTAAAGAACTTTTGTATTCTCATGTTTTTATTACATATATGAGGGGATTCGCCCCATCGTCAGTACCTCGCTCTTTACACTAAAGCTTAAATTTTATCCCAATTCATTAAGAATGACCCCCTGAATCACAAAAGCCGTAGAATAAGTAGTTGAAATCACTGAAAATACTTTAGCGTAAAGAGCGAGGTATTAGAAGGAGGTGAGCCCCTCATATGGGTAATAATTTCTGTTTGTTTTAAGTTTTATTGCTGTTCCTTACTTCCAGCTGAAAAAGCTTTTTCACTTTTATTTTTTAATTGTTTTTTTTTTTTAAATAATGCTAGTAAATCCTGCTCTCCCTTCATGGAAATTTTCTTCTCCCATTACAAATTCTCGAAGGAAAGTTCCCCCAGCATATCCCCCTCTTCTCAACCCCTCCCCCAAACCAAAAAAATCCTCCTGAAAACGCCTGTATACTTCCCAATAACCATTACTATATGTAAGCACAGGTCAAAGTTTGTAACTTGTTGCCCCTCCCACGGGGACTGTGGGGGAGTAAGTCGTCCCCAAAGACATAGATATAAGGTTTTTCGACTACGCTGAATAAAATGGCTATCTCAGAATTTTGATCCGTTGACTTTGAGAAAATAATTAGCGTGGGAGGGGGCCTAGGTGCCCTCCAATTTTTTTGGTCACTTAAAAAGGGCACTAGAACTTTTCATTTCCGTTAGAATGAGCCCTCTTGCAACATTCTAGGACAACTGGGTCGATACGATCACCCCTGGGAAAAAGAAAAAAAAACAACAAAAAAACAAATAAACACGCATCCGTGATCTGCCTTCTGGCAAAAAATGCAAAATTCCACATTTTTGTAGATAGGAGCTCGAAACTTCTACAGTAGGGTTCTCCGATACGCTGAATCTGATGGTGTGATTTTCGTTAAGATTCTATGACTTTTAGGGGGCGTTTCCCCTATTTTCTAAAATAACGCAAATTTTCTCAGGCTCGTAACTTTTGATGGGTAAGACTAAACTTGATGAAACTTATATATTTAAAACCAGCATTAAAATCCGATTCTTTTGATGTAGCTATTGGTATCAAAATTCCATTTTCTAGAGTTTTGGTTACTATTGAGCCGGGTCGCTCCTTACTACAGTTCGTTTCCACGAACTGTTTGATAAAGAAACTTAAAAGAACTAGTATGACTCCCATAGATATTCCGATTGAACTATAAAAGACTTTTCAACTTCTTCAGTTTTCCCCCAGATATGGAAAACGGGGTATGTTACTCCAATCCCTAAAAAAGATAATGAACTTAATGTCGATGGCGTGAGACCAATCACTTTGACCCCCCTTTTCAGCAATAGGGCTTGCAGGGCAAACGAATTTTACAGAGAACATATCTACTCCGCCTGTTGACACCACATCAAACCTAAGTAGTTCCCTAGCAAGAGAAGCAGGGGCGTAGCTACTGTATTTTTATTGCGAAGCAAGAGAACGTGGTATTGAAGTAGATGTTGTTCAAGTGGTAGTGAAGGAAAGTATATATATAACAATCGCGCTACCTGGTTATCTTCAAAACACTACGCAATACAATATAAACAATAAACACATATTAAACAATAATAAATGTAACTACTGCGGCTTGAATTTTTATATAATTATCGGCAACGAGCTGACGCAGATGACACTAGTATAGCGTAAACAAGCATTCAGGTGTTTGAAAATAAATGTAGTATATACTCGGCTTTTTTCATCCATATTCACCACTAATTCTGCTGTATATATCCGCCCTCTACTTCCCTCAGCCCCCCATTCCCAGCAGAGGATACTCAATCTTATACATGAACCAAGCGCTTTTCTAACAGTTTCGGGTATCACGCTATTCATTCTCTTGTAATTTTAAATGAATTTTGATTCTGTAAAATTCAGTTTTGTATTATTTATGATTTTTTATTAAATTGATTTGTTTGTAGGCTCCCCAATTTAGATTTATAAATAACATTGATATCAGCAGGCACATAAAGCTGAAACTAAACCATAGGCAGTGCAATAGCGCTAAGCAAAGATTCAGGATAAGTAAAAGTATTACCACAGAGTGTGCAACATTATATTGTGACAAGTTTCCCGCATTTATATAGTGACCGTGTTTCTAACTTTTTCCAATAGATTTTTCCGTATTTCTAATAGATTAATTTCAGAAATTATATTCACTGTATCTACATTCTTACTCTTCAATGATTCCTTTTCTATCCTATTTGCAAATATAGAGGGTATATTCATTTTCACTTTTGAAGTTTTAAAACAAGAGAATCTAATCTGGATAACTAATAAAATTTAGAATGTAAAAGCACCTTAAATATCAGGAAAATTTATCATGAGGAAATGTGGCAAAACAGGAAGCACAGAAAATTTATCAATATTGCGGCTCACATTTTTACTTGATGGAAAGGTTTTAAAGGCAGTCTTTTGAAAAAAAAATATTGATGTGGAATATATTATGAAGTATAATGGACCCCTATTTTTGTTGTTTTCCTTGCGCTAGAAACGAGCAAGGATTAGTTGAAAAAAATTATCTGCCCTAAAGAGCAGGTTTGACGCTTAAAACGAGCAACAGTTTAAAAGATACCTACTAAATAATAAATTTTCTTCAAAATTAATGGAGGTTTTGTCTCCCTCGATGAGGCCTCGATTTTTTTAACTGAAAGTAAGGAGCGACATTAAAACTTAAAACGAACAGAAATTACTCCTTATATCAAATGGGTTGTCCCCTCCGCAATTCCTCGCTCTTTACGCTTAAATTTGACTCTTTGCCACAATTCTGCTTTTTAAAACAATTAAAAGCTTTAGCGTAAAGAGCAAGGAATTGCGGAGTAGACAACCCATTTCATATACGGAGTAATTTCTATTCGTTTTAAGTTTTAATGTCGCTCCTTACTTTCAGTTAAAAAAACTAGTTTTTTTATGTAATGACATATAGCGATCGCAAATTCTGTCGGTCTGTCAGTCAGTCTGTCCCGGTTTTGCTACTTTAGGCACTTCCAGGTAATCTAGGACAATGAATTTTGGCAGGAGTATCAGGGACCGTACCAGATTAAACTAGAAATAGTGGTTTTCTTGATTTGACCTTCAGGGTGGAGTGGGAGGCCGGTTAATTCGGAATAATAGAAAAAATGAAGTATTTTTAACTTACGAGCGGGTGATGGGATCTTAATGAAATTTGATATTTACAAGAACTTTGTGCTTTAGAACTCTTATTTTAAATCCCGACTAGATCCGGTGACACTGAAGGGAGTAGGAGAGGGAAGCAGGAATTCTTGGAAAATGCGAAAATCGAGGTATCTTACGAATGAGTGATCGGATCTTAATGAAACCCGATATATTGAAGAATCTTATGTCTCAGATGGTCCATTTTCGATTCGAATTAGATCCGAAGACGTAGAGGGTTGGAGGGGGAAACAGAAATCTTGGCAACCGGAAATCTTGGAAAACGCTAAGAGTGGAGAAATCAGGATGAAACTTGATGGGAAGAATAAGCACAAGTTATGGATACGAGATTGACATAATTGGTACGGATCCGTTCTCTTTGAGGAAGCTGGGGGTTGTTAATTTGGAAAAATAAGAAAAATAAAGGTTTTTTAACTTAAGAACGGGTGACCGGATCTTAATGAAATTTGATATTTAGAAGAAATTCACGTCTCAGAGATTCTATTTCAAATCCCGACCATAATGTCGTTTTCCCCGATTCAACCATCTGGGGGGCTGAAGGGATAGGTAAAATTAGGAAAACTGAGGGATTTTTAACTTACGAGTGGGTGATCGGATCTTAATGAATTTTGCTATTTAGAAGGAACTCGTGACTCAGAGCTCTTATTTTAAATCCCGACTGGCATTAAGCCTCTGATTTTGCTTTTAAAGCAATTTTTGATTCTTAGAATTTTGCTAGAGCTCATACCATATTAGCACTTGGCTCTTGGCCCTTCCGACTTCGTCACAATCGCCATATGAGCTCTTAGCTCTTGTCTTTTTATATAGTTCAACATACCCCTCAACATTCACTGAAGTTACAAATTAATAGCCATACCCTTTACGTACGCACAGAGGATCAAGAGTTGTATATTTTTTATAAAACACAAGACATTTTTCCAAGCTGACCAATGGTCTGCGTAGCGCAAGTACCGGTTTTCGGATTCTTTGCCTTCAATCTAGAGCGCAATGCGGGGTTAGGGACAGATCAGCCAACGCTTCTCCTGTTTTTTCCCCAGATTCACCCATGTACCCGTTGAGAGCTGGGTTGAGTCTGGCTGAGCTCACAAAGTAAAACCACTGATCTCCCTTCCCAAACAAATAATCAGCGACACCAGGACTCGAACCTAAGACCTTAAGGACACGGACATTTAAATACTACGCGTCAACCACTCGCCAATGAGAGCTAAAAAATACCTTCTTTTCCAACCAACGTTTATAAACTTAAACAATGGGCAAAGCTCATAATTTTAAGTTCTTCCCCAAAAGCTTTAGGGAACATTGCATCCCAGAAGCATAATTTCTAAACCTATGGAGCATCATAGTTTTGTAACTTTAATTGGTCAGTTTGGAGGAAGAGGGGGTATTTAAAAGGCTAAAGAGGCTGACTGTATTCTGGCCATTCTTAAATATTCCCCTTAATGCCCTGGAGGTTTCAACTTAACTATACTCAACTATACTGGAGGTTGACAACCAGTATGCACAAGATATGTTTTAATGTTGCTCAATATCCCATTCAAAATTTTCTGAAAGTAGTTACAAGTAGAAATAGTCACAGTCAAAGTAGTTTCAGCCATAAATAGTTAGATTTGTATTTGTAAATAATCATAGTTGCAGTTGTAGCGCCAATAAAGTTATGCAACCCGTAAATGGTTCAAGTTAATACCCTTAGCCATTCCTTAGATATTGTAAATATACTTTTTCGGTGACCTGGATGCAATTAGTTTCATTTCATTTACATCAACATGCCACTCAATTTTCACTTATAGCTTCACATTAGTACTTACACCTTTTTGGACATACCCAGGAACGAGAACTCACCCCGTTCCCGATTATAAATCCTGCATGTAAACAACGGGTATTCGCATATTTCACAATGTTTTCGCTAAAAACTATGGGAGGCATGGTACCTCTCAATTAGACCTTTAAGATACCAAACATACCTTATACGTAAACACTGGGCAATTTGTATAACTTGAAGCCCTTGCCTCAGGGTCTGTATTGGCTAATCTTATAAACAGTGGCGTAGTTTTTTGACCTTAGACTGAGGGGGCTAAAAAGGGACGTGGGAGGGAAGATAGCTGTCTAATTTTCAGGTTTATATCTTGAAAAGAGCCGTAAAGCTTTCAACTTCCAATCGAACAAGTTCTCTCAGAAATTTCTACTACTACTTTCAATAGAAGTGGCTCTATTGAAAAACAATAAAAAAAAAATAACTTGGAGATTTTTGCGCTATTACTATAGGCAACATGAAAGCATTGATTCGGATTTTTGTTTGTTCAAAGTTCACTTCATGATTAATAAAGAGCTACATTAAACCAAAACTAAGCAGAAATCAATTCAAATAATCTTCCAAACATAACACTACCACAAATCACCGTCAAAGAATTAATGCAGCCCAAAACCATCAGAAATTGCAATATATGACCGAGTCATATATTGAGTCATACGAGAGCTAGCAACCACCATACCTTCTCAAGTCTAGAACATGATTCAAACTTACTGAAAACAAAGCTCATTCTAAACGTTGTCAGTTCGTTAACTTTAACAATTCAAAAATGGATGAAGATTTGCTAGATTGACCGTATTTCAAACAGCAGGCTGTACGGAAATTGTGGCTCAGTCCCGCTTTGTAGGGCTATGATGAGAGAAAAAGTTGAGATGGCTAGGACACTTTAGGGATGAAGGATATGAAATTGCCGAAAGATTGTCTTTTTCTGTAAACCGTCTAAGGATAAACGGAAAGCAGGTTTTCCGCGGTTGGGGTGGGAGGATGTCATAATGAAAGATTTAAAGGAGATGGGAACTTCCTGGGAGATGGTAAAGAAGGATGCTGTGAATAGATTGGTATTAAGGAGGAGCGTACACAGCTGTGTTTGCCTAAGGTAGCTTGGTGCTGTGGTGAGCTGATAGTAGTAGTAGTAGTAGTATTAAGACTTTAAGGAATAAATACTATGTACATTTATATTGAACTAATCTAATCTAAGTTATACCAGTATATATCTAGGCTACCTAGGCTAGGCTTTCAATACCTCGGAGTCAATGTTGATGAAACCCTATCATTTAAAGATCATGTGAAGTCAGTTTCGAAAATATTGTCACGTAACTTAGGTATGATGCGCAAATTAAAACATATTTTCCCCCCAAATGTTCTACGATTGTTATATTCTTCCCTGATTCACCCGTACATTTTGTGTTGCTCGTCGATTTGGCTTGGTACTTTCCCTTCGATAATTCATCCTATCCGTGTGATCCAGAATAATGCTGTCCGAGTTTTTTGTGGTGTTGGGAATCAGGAGTCTTTGAGGTCTATGTGTAGTGATTTAAATATAATGCCTGCAGCTGGATTACGTGATTTTTATACGTTGATTTTTATATATAGGTATTACAGAGGTAGCCTTCCCGATTGTTTTACAGGAATATTTTGTGAGAGGTCTGATGTTCACCACCACAATACTCGGATACGAGGTAATACTGAGGTTCCTCGATTAGTTTCAAGTAGGTCTTCTTTTTCACTTATTTACAGAGCTTCAAAACTTTGGAATAAACTGAGTGTAGATATCAAGGAAATAGGTAGCCTTGACCAGTTTAAGTCTGATTTACGTGTGGAGTTGCTCGGTAGGTATGCTTTTGAAACTGATTAACTAATATAAATTTACATAGCTTATTCATTTGTAATATTTATGTATTTTTTTTTTTTTTGCTGTTGTCTTGGGGTCACGCAAGGGAGTGTATTGTTTATGTTTTTTTGTTTTTTGTTGATCTCGGTATATGGTCTCATTCTCCATAACTTCTTATTCTCCATGTTGTCTCTTTTTTTTCTTTGAATTTAGCACAGCCTCGCAAGCTTCGCTTATGTTGTGCTATTGATTAAGAAATGTTTTTTTCTAATAAAATTGTTCTACTACTACTACTACTACTACTACTACTACTACTACTACTACTACTACTAAACTATACGTTTATTTTTTATTTTTCATGAAAGTGAAAATTAATGTCCTCCTGAACAAACCCTGAAAGTTTAAGCTTAATAACCTAAGCATTTCCTGAGATGTAAGCCTTTTTTGATACATAGTATCTTTTTAATAAGCTTAACATACCCCTCAGAGTTTCCCAAGGTGTAACCTCTCTACCCTTAGCCCTTCCATATAAACCCAAAATCAAACGTCCCACTTTTTTCTTATGATAAATCCTACTCAAAAATGGGAAACGTACATAATTTAAAATCCCCGTCGAATTTTAGCCCCGTGGGCATAGTTATTAGACCTTTTGACTTTTTTTAAACAAGTCACTCTTTCCAAGTTTTGATCAGTGATGAGGGAAGAAAGCATCTAAAAAAGAGGGGGCTACTGATAGCTTGTCACTATGCCCTGAAATTTTTAACTGAATACCCTCAGCCACTCTTTAGATATTG
Organism: Artemia franciscana; assembly: GCF_032884065.1. Taxonomy (NCBI): domain Eukaryota; kingdom Metazoa; phylum Arthropoda; class Branchiopoda; order Anostraca; family Artemiidae; genus Artemia; species Artemia franciscana. The sequence goes on from NC_088863.1 coordinate 1,171,940, forward strand.
ATGATGCCCCTTTTGTCAACCACTACACACAAAGTATGTTTTGCTAGTGTTTGGCATCCCTCTCGGTAGCTTTGGGGTATTATGTCATCCCAAAGGCAAAGTTGTTTGACCTTTAGACTATTTTAAACAAGGCAACTATTTCAAAATTTCATCGAATATTTTTCGGATGGAAGGCAAGTAAAATGGCATGGAAGAGGACTGGAAGTCGTCCTAACAATTTTCAATATTCCGCAAAATATGTAAAAAAAACTGAAAGTTTGAACTTAAACCGGCAATGAGAATACCAAAAACAAAAGAAAAACACTCTAACATTTCTATCTGTTCATGCAAATCCATATGATGTAACTAGTTTCATTGGGGCAGGTAATATTTTCATATCCTTACTTTCAAAGGTAACATGTCACCCACTAACAGAGAAATCCCATAACAATTATTATGTAAAAATATTTTAATAAATAAACCAAAATATATTTCAATTATTTCTTCATGACTTATTTAGGGCTTCCAACAAGTTCCTTGCTAAGGGATACCACGCTGCTCTTGTGGCTTCACCAATCAAATTCTCCTCATCACCCTGTTCTTTATCCTCTCGGTTCACGAAAGATTCTTCACTTAATAGAGCAGAAATTGTCTTAGCAATTTCATTACTATCTACCCCTTCTTTGCTCACTAGACGGTTTATATATGCAGCAGCACCTTTTGGTTCTTTCAAAGCTTCAATTATGTTGGGAAACTTTGAAATCTCTATTCCTATTGGGTCTATGTTTGACATGGCTGCATTAATTGGTGCTGTAGCCAATGGCTGGGCAGAAATTTCAAGTTGGGCTGGATTCTTATCAGTAGTGTCTGGTATCAATCCATCACTTACGGATAGATTTAATATCAGCGGATTTCCAGTGGCAGCCTCAAACTCTATTTGACCATCAGAATTTGTTGCTAACTCTCCAACTTCAAATTTAGCACTTACATTAATTTGCGTATTGTCCTTTTGTAGGTTTAAATTTGGCACGGCAAATGGTTTTAGTTGGATATCAAGTTGTGTTTGTACCTCAACATTATCTGCAGGCGCTACTAAATTAATTGAGTTCTGTTCAGGGGTTTGCACGGTATTTATTAATAGGTCTGCATTTCCATCTTCAAGTTGCAAGCTTATGGAGGAGTTATCTTGCTGTAGCTGTATGTCTGGAGATATATGCGGCCTTTGTTCAACATTAAGACCAACATTTTCAAATACAGCTGATGGTAAAGTCTCTGGCACTTCAATTCCTAGATCTAAAGATGTTTCTCCATTTCCAGGTTTAAGATCTAAATTAACTAAAGCATGACCTTTTTGCAGTTGTAAGTTTGGTGCCTCAAGCGGTTTTAGTTGGAAATTGAGTTCTAATTGTCCTAATGTTGCGCTACTATCCAATGGGTTGACTAGGTCAATTGTGTTTTGATGAATTACCGTGTCTGTAACTAGCAAAAGCTCTGCATTCTCAGGTTTAAACTCTGGATGAATTGAGGAGTTACTTTGTTCTAGTTGTATATCTGGGGATACAAGTGGTTTTAGCTGAATATCAAGACTACCAGTTTGAAATACTGGTGGTGGTTGAGTTACTAGAGCTTCAGCTACTAGATCAAGAGGTCCAACCAGATTCATAATATTTTGAGAAGTGGTTGTCTCATTATCATACTTAGTGAATTTTTGTAAATCCAAAAGAAATGTTGCTAGAGGGCCTTTAAAGTCTAATTTTGAAATAATTGAGGCTTGATCAACTGGCTTTAGTGCCTGATCTGGTGACTTAGTATCTGTGAAAGGCCACTGAGCCCATGACATCGGTGCCTGAGTGGTAGTTTTATTTGGGTCTTTACTGACGAGCCAATTTAGCCAAGATGGAATTTGTGGTGTTGACACCGTTGTTGTTTCAGATAACTCCGAAATCGAATTTTCAAAGCCATAATTTAAAAGGCTCTCTGATAAATTGGAACTCCCTCCTTGGGCTTGTTGATCCTTCTTAATTATGCCAGAATTCACTGTAATATCGGCCATTAAAGGATAGTGTATTTCAAGCCCGGGACTGGTAGTATTTTGTTCGATAGGTCTAGTATTTAAATCATTTGGATTCGCCGAATCGTTAGTGGGAAAAAACCATTCTGTCCATGACAGTTTTAATGGTTGAATGGTTGTTTGATCCTGTTTCCCTTCTCCCCTCTTTCCAGCAAGCCAACTTAGCCAAGATTGACCCTCTAATTTTGAAGATGCTGTTTTTTGAGGTGGCTCATTAACAGAGAGGTTAAATCCTACATTTGGAAGGTTATGGGAGAAATTAAAAATCCCTTTTTGAACTTGATGAATCAAATCATTTATACCAGAATTGATTTCAACATCTGCTGCAAAAGGATAATTTATTTCAATTCCTGGACTTCTGTTGCTTTCTTTAACAAGCAAAGTATTCAACATATTTTGGTCTCTTCTTGGCCCAAGAAGCCAATTTAACCATGATTGGCCTTCCAATTTCGAAACTGTTGTGTTTTCGGGTACTTTTGTAACAAATAATAATTCTGCATTTGAAAGTTTTTCAGATAAGTTTTTTGTCCCTTCTTGGACTTTCTGAACTAAATCAACTATACCAGAATTTATTTCAGCTCCAGCTAACAGAGGATAACTTATTTCAATTCCTGAACTTGTATAGTTTTCTTTACCAGGGACAGTGTTTGAAGCATTTTGGTTAAATAAATCATTTTCGCTTGGTAGTCCCTCTATCATTGATGGTTTTGGCACCTGAGTGACTGTTTGGTCTTGGTTATCTGCTTCCTGTTCACCAACGACCCAACTCAGCCAAAATGGACTTTCGAATTTTGACGTCGTTGCTATGTCTGGTGATTCTGTTTTTGACATTACTAACTCTATATTAGATATTTTTTCTGAAAAGTTGGCTATTCCTTCTTGAACTTGATGAACCAAATCAATTATACCAGAACCTACAGCAACACCAGGGAGCAAGGGAAAATTTATTTCAACACCAGGAGTTGTAATGTTTTCTTTAATAGACATTGTACTTAAAGGGTAATTTTCATTCGAACTTGAGCCTTGAGGAACCCCCAAAGAGAAACTAGTTGAATTTAAGGACGGTGTTACTAGTTGAAGAAAACTTGAAGCTTTAATGAGATTTTTAAGCCTTCCTAGTAAATTAGAAAAAACAGAAAAGCCATCTAGTATATTTGGTTGATTTGGAATCATTGCAGCTTGGTTTTCTATTTTTAGCAGCTTCATCATTCCTTTTATAAGTGGCTGGCCAATCACAAAGTTAAATAGTGAAAGTAGAGATACACTCACAAATATCACACCGAGAATAGACAGCACTTTTATTATATGAAATCCAGGAAGAAGCAGTGCGTCCATTCTCATCGGATCACCGGTGAAATCTGACCTCTCAGCACCTCTGAAATGAAAACACAGTTTTTTTATTTTTTCTCTGAATGGGATTAATGCACATATATCATAGAGCTAGAGTTCAGTTATGGTCAGAACCCCAGAAAAATTTTGCACCTTCTTTCTATAATTTACGTCACATTCTTCCCTTGCATGGCTTATTAACGCTACGTTGACAAAGGCAATGCAGAGAAAAAAATGCCTATAGGCAACTAGATCATGCATCCAAAGCAAACAACGGTTTTGATCCAAGTCTGTTATTAGATAAATTTTACAATGAGATGTTTCGCTTTAAATCGGATGTGCTGGGCAATAATTTGATTAAACGATATATTGGTGTTTTCACTTTCTATATTTGTTATAAAGTTTTCGATATTTCCGATCTTTTTTAATCTCAAATTAATGAATTCTTCACTTTGCCCAATTTCAATTGTAAAAATTGTAATTAAAGAGTATTTTGCACATTTTTTTTCCAAAATTGAATAATATAAAAAAAAAAGCTGTATGACATCAATGCTTACCATAAAAATCTAGATTTGAAATTGCACGGGCTAAGCCTCAAGATAAAGAAAAATAAAGTGCTGGCTATCCTTGGCTATTTAAATCCGGGGCACTTCAATATTTTCTCCTGAGAATCGTTTGTGCCTTTCCGTGATTAAACAAAAAAAAAGTTTTGTCAACTGAAAGTAAGGATCAAAAATCAAAATTTATACGAACAGAAATTATTACGATAGGGGGAGGACACACCCTCCACAATATCTCACTCTTCACGATAGCGTTATTTAGAATGTTCAAAAAGGTATCTTATTCTAATTCAACTAACCTTGTGTTTCAGGTTGTTTTTTTTTTTCATAAAGAAATGGGATAAAAAGTCATACTTAAGCGAAAAGAGCAAAGTGTGTAAGAGGAGGCATCCCCCACATCCCAACACTGAAAATTCCCCCAGAGCAATTTTGCCTCCCAAAAATTGCCTGTTTACTTCTCAATAGGAAATGCTATGTGTAAGTAATAGACGATAGGCTTTTCTGTTTTGAATTAAATGAAAAAAAAACAAGCTTTTCAACTGAAAGTAAGGAACGACGGTAAAACTTAAAACGAACAGAAAATTATTCCGTATATGAAAGGTGCTGTTCCCTCCTCAACATCTCGCTCTTTACACTAAAGTTTGACTCTTTGTCACAAATCTACATTATAAAATAAAAAAAATCTTTAGCGTATAGTGTTGCGTTGAGGAATGGACAAGCCCTTTCATATACGGCATAATTTCTGTTCGTTTTAAGCTCTAATGTTTCTCCCTACTTTCGATTAAAAAAACTTGTTTTTCACTGAATTTCTGGACGTTTTTCAACAAATGTCGTTTAAATTTGGCTCACAATATTCATGCAAAATAAAAATAAAATTTTCAAATCAATTTTGGAAGATTTTTACTCTTTACGCTAAAGCTGTTAGCACTTTTAAACATTATAATTAAAAGTCTCCGTGTTTTACTAAATGCTCTTACAAAATTTGGACAAACAGTCAAACTTCAACGTGAAGATCAAGATAAGGAGTGGGACACACTTCACATATGGAGGGGGCAATCCTTCCCCTCACGGAAATCTCCTTCGGTGAAATTTATTCCGGCAAAAATTAAACGTTCCTGCGGTCAGATTCCCTCCAGACAGTTCCATCCTCGCTGAAAATCCTCCATCCCTGTAAAATTGCTTGCGGACGATTCAGCCTGAAAAATTCTCCTTAACATTCATTCTTCTGAATAAGATTTTAATCTCTAAACAGTTTCTCGACCACTTCAGAGATGCCCCATTCCATGGAATCGCAGAACATCTTCACATAAAAAATTGCCAAATTCATAATACTTCCAGGTCGGCACTGATGTTTTCAATACTTTAGTATTTGTTATTAAAATATTTATAATATTTGATTCTACTACCTGAGGCCAACCATCTGAGGCCAACACAGCTACGCACATCCGAATCTATTCCAAGCCTCACTCTGTATACCCTCCCAGGAAGCTTCCATTTCCTTTAAATTTTTGTTTATGACATACCCACCCCAACTGCGGACGACCTGTTTTCCGTTTAGCCATAGACGGTTGGCCAAAAAGGACAAAAGGACCTATTCTAGCACACTGAACTCGCAAAACCTCTAAAGGCTCATTTATTTTGCTCACATTTTGATCTAAGATACTTAAATCATCAGTGTAATCTAAGTCCAGGAGACCCCCCCCCCATTCTTATCCATGGTCTCCCATCGCCTTTTCTGTGCTTCCTAAGAAAATCCATCAAAATGACACATATAAAGGGGGATGCACTACAAAGATAAACCTTTACTAAAGCTCTTTTATCAACAAAATCGAACGCTTGCTCATAATCCATAAAACTGAGGACTAAAGGTGTTTGATAACTAAGGCCTTTCTCAATTATTAACCTAAGAGTGAAAATTTGGTTGACAAATCCTCTACCTTTTCTAATACTGCACAGCTCTTCTCTTAAAACTTTGTCTACAGCATCTCTCAGTCTAAAAAGTATCTTATTACTAACTAATTTGCTAAAAACAGAGACCAGACAAATACCTTGATAAGTATGACACTCACCCTTATCACCATTCTTATATTGTGGTTTAATTAAGGTTTTCCTAAAATCGCTATGTACTTCCCCTTTTTCAAAAATCACATTGATAATCTTCAGCAACTTATTTCTAACCCCAGAGCCACCATATTTAAGAAACCATTTACAGCACTATCAGCACTTGGAGTCTTATTATTTTTGATCATTTCAGTACTGTCACCAATTCTTCCTCAGAAAACAAACCATCCTTCACACCTAAGGTATCATAAACTGTTTTATTTCCTTCTATATCTTTTCCTGCAACTCTACGTCGACTTAGCACATCAGCCAATCTCTCTTTAATTCTTTCCTTATCACTAATTGTGGCCCTGTTATTATCTTTAGCTGGGACAGGTCCAGATTGGCTGCTCTCTTGGATTTTATTAACATGCCAGTACAATATTTTACTAATATACCGCCTAGCTGCATCTTTCAGATCCTCGGCAAATATATCTATGGCCTCCACCTCCCAACTCTTTAGTTCATATTTTGATACTTTCTCCACTTTCTTTACATTATTTTTGCTTTCATAAGATCTATCACTCAGATAATTCTTGTACAAGAATTCTCACTATTAAACATAAAGCGTTTTCACTAATACCCCTAGCTGAAGTTCTAACTTTTATCCCTAAGACACCATTAGCAACTTCACAAATTGCTTCTCTAAAATAATTCTATCCATCTTCCACATTGTCAAATTTTAAACTCTCCAGTTTAGTTTTCAACTGTTCCAGAAAAGTTTCTCTCAAATTATCATCCTAGAGTCTACTAACATCATAACTTCCCGGGAGATAGTTACTCTTCCGAAATTTCAACTTTAAATTAACCCTAGACACTACCAGACGGCGATCTTCACTTTTAACATCAACAACAGCACTCTTATATGCCCTAGTATCTTGTATTGATCCTGTCTGTCTTCGTTTATAATAACATAATCAATAAGGTTTGCTGTCTTACAATTACGTGAATACCATGTCAACTGATAGGCAATCTTATAACCAAACACCGTATTGCTTACGACTAGATTGTTATACCTAGAAAATTGCAACAGTCAGTGGCCATTGCTGTTTTCTTTTCCTACACCAAATTTAACTAGGCTAGGATACCATCTATCCATATTTCTATCAACCTGGGCCTTAAAATCTAAAAAAATACCATATTTCTACCCGGGACCCTGTCTGTTTTCTTCTGTAAGTGTAAGTAAAATTCCTGAATCACTAGTATCTCTGTCAGTCGGCTCTATAGGGGCATATACTATTATAACTGATACCCTGAGCTTTTTAGTCATAAAATGAGTGATTAGTATTCACATTATTAATACCTTCTCAGCCTAAACAAGACTTGACAGCTTCCTTATTCATCATTAGCCATACTCCCTGTTTTTGTACACTATCCTTCCTGCCTGTGTAAACAAATTCTATATGGCCTAATGTCATGCTTCCTATCCCTGGGATATGAGTTTCTGAAACTCCTAATAAGTTCAGTTTGAATCGTCTCAATTTGTCAGTCAAAATATCGATACGATAGTTATTTTTTAACGTCAATACTTTCCAAGTTCCAATTTTTATTTTATTTTAAATCATTGAAATTATTGTGGCCTCAGGAAAAGCAATGGTTCCGAATACCAATGAAGGACGGGGACCAACACATTTTCTCAATTTTACACCGAAGCACTTAAGCCGGCTTAGAACCAGACAGTAAGAAGTCTTGCACCTCCAGTATGATTGGAAGCTTTGTGCCATCTTAGTCACAACATGGTCTTCAGCACTTGGCAAGGCTTTTCAAACAGTTCGTGGTAACGAACTGTAGTAAGGAGCGACCCGGCTCAATAGTAATCAAAACTCTAAAAAATGGAATTTTGATACCAATAGCTACAAAAAAAGAATCAAATTTTAATGCCGATTTTAAATATATAAGTTTCATCAAGTTTAGTCTTACCCATCAAAAGTTACGAGCCTGAGAAAATGTGCGTTATTTTAGAAAATAGGGGGAAACGCCCCCTAGAAGTCATAGAATCTTAACGAAAATCACACCATTAGATTTAGCGTATCAGAGAACCCTACTGTAGAATTTTCAAGCTCCTATCTACAAAATGTGGAATTTGTATTTTTTGCCAGAAGGCAGATCACGGATGCGTGTTTATTTGTTTTTTTGTTTTGTTTTTTTTTTTTTTCCAGGAGTGATCGTATCGACCCAGTTGTCCTAGAATGTTGCAAGAGGGCTCATTCTAACGGAAATGAAAAGTTGCCCTTTTTAAGTGACCAAAAAAATTGGAGGGCACCTAGGCCCCCTCCCACGCTAATTATTTTACCAAAGTCAACGGATCAAAATTCTGAGATAGCCGTTTTATTCAACGTAGTCGAAAAACCTTATAACTATGTCTTTGGGGACGACTTACTCCCCCACAGTCCCCGTGGGAGGGGCAACAAGTTACAAACTTTGACCAGTGCTTACATATAGTAATGGTTATTGGGAAGTGTGTAGGCGTTTTCAGGAGGATTTTTTTGGTTGGAGGCAGGGGTTGAGAATAGGGGGATATGCTGGGGGGAACTTTCCATCGATAATTTGTCATGGGGGAAGAAAATCTCCATGAAGGGAGCGCAGGATTTACTAGCATTATTAAAAAATAACAATGAAAAAATAAATATGAAAAAGTTCTTTCAGCTGGAAGTAAGGAACAGCATTAAAACTTAAAACAAACAGAAATTATTACCCATTTGAGGGGCTCACCTCCTCCTAATACCTCGCTCTTTACGCTAAAGTATTTTTAGTAATTTCAACTATTTATTCTACGGCTTTTGTGATTATGAGGTCATTCTTAATGTATTGGGACAAAATTTAAGCTTTAGTTTACAGAGCGAGAATCTGACAAGGGGACGAACCCCCTCATATATGTAATAAAAATATGAAAATACAAAAGTTCTTTACGTAAGCTAATCTATAAGTTACGTAAGTTACGTTACTAATAAAAATATTCGCAAAAAATTAAAAGTTCTAGTTGCCTTTTTAATTAACCAAAAAATCGGAGGGCAACTAGGCTTCCACCTCCGCTCTTTTTTTCTCAAAATCATTCGATCAAAATTATGAGAAAGCCATTTAGCCAAAAAAAAAATGCAAATTTCGTTTTAATTATTCTTCTGCGGAGAGCCAAAATCAAAACATGCATTGATTCAAAAATGTTCAGAAATTAAATAAAAAAAAACAAGTTTTTTTAACTGAAAGTAAGGAGCGACATTAAAACTTAAAACGAACAGAAATTACTTCGTATATGAAAGAGGCTGCTTCCTCATCAACGCCCCGCTCTTTACGCTAAAGTTTTTTACTGTTTTAAAAAGAAGAATTGAGAGAAAGAGTCAAACTTTAGCGTAAAGAGCGGGGCGTTGATGAGGAAGCAGCCTCTTTCATATACGAAGTAATTTCTGTTCGTTTTAAGTTTTAATGTCGCTCCTTACTTTCAGTTGAAAAAACTTGTTTTTTTTATTTGATCTATCAACAAGAGTTGAAATCCTGCTCAGACAGTCTCAAGCCTATTACCTCCTGCTCACTATATATCCATGCCTACAAATATTAGGCTACTACTGGGAGGTAGCCCATAGTAGATAAATTAGGTAGGAAGAGATTTTTCAGCTCGAAAACACCCACCGAGACAAACTACGCCCAGAAGAATTATCCATTAATCAGAATCTTGTGCAAATGACGTGTCGTTTATTTCAATACTGTAACCCTTTTAAGAAATTAAATAAAAAAACTAGTTTTTTAAACTGAAAGTAAGGAGCGATATTAAAACTTAAAACGAACAGAAATTACTCCGTATATGAAATGGGTTGTCCCCTCCGCAACCCCTTGCTCTTTACGCTAAAGTTTTTAATTGTTTTAAAAAGCAGAATTGTGGCAAAGAGTCAAACTTTAGCGTAAAGAGCGAAGGATTGCGGAAGGGCAGCCCATTTCATATACGGAGTAATTTCTGTTCGTTTTAAGTTTTAATATCGCTCCTTACTTTCAGTTTAAAAAACTAGTTTTTTTATTTAATTTCTGGACGATTTTGAATTAATGCATTTTTGATTTTGGCTCTCCGTACATTAATTATTAAAATGAAATTTGCATATTAATTATTTTTTGGCTAAACGGCTTTCTCTTAGTTTTGGTCAGACGATTTTGAGAAATAAGGGGTGGGGAAGGAGGCCTAGTTGCCCTCCAATTTTTCGGTTACTTAAAAAGGCAACTAGAACTTTCAATTTTTAACGAACGTATTTATTAGTAAAAAATATACGTAGCTTAAGAATTAACTTACGTAACAAACTTTTATGCTCTTATACTTTTTATTATGTATATGAGGGGGTTGGTCCCCTCGTTAATACCTCGCCTTTTACACTAAATCTTAAGTTTTGTCCCAATTCTTTAAGAATGACCCTTGAATCAGAAAGGCCGTGGAATAAATAGTTGAAATTACTAAAAATACTTTAGCATAAGAGCAAGGTATTTATCTCCTCCTAAATACCTCGCTCTTTATGCTAAAGTATTTTTAGAACCCCTCATATGCGTAATAATCTTTGTTCGTTCTAAGCTTTAATGCTACTCCATACTTTTAGTTGAAAAACTTTTTCGTGTTTATTTTTTCATTGTTTTTTTTTTATAATAATGCTAGAAAATCCCGCACCCTTTTCATTGAATTTCTCTTCCCCCATGACATATTCCTCCCACATAGAAGAGAAGATCCTCCCACATAGCCCCCTCCTCTCCCCTCAACTCCACCCAAAACCAAAAAAATCCCCCTGAAAACGTCTGTACACTTCCCAATAACCATTACTGTATGTAAACACTGGACAAAGTTTGTAACTTGCAGCCCCTCCCCCAGGGACTGTGGGGGAGTGAGTCATTCCAAAGACATAGTTAATATGGTTTTTGACCATGCGGAACAAAATGGCTATCTCAAAATTTGGATCTGTTGACTTTCGGAAAAAAATGAGCGTGGGAGGGGGCCTAGGTGCCCTCCAATTTTTTTGGTCACTTAAAAAGGGCACTAGAACTTTTCATTTCCGTTAGAAAAAGCCCTCTTGCGAGATTCAAGGACCACTTGGTCGATACGACGACCCCTGGGAAAAAAAAATAAAAATAAACACGCACCCCTGATCTGTCTTCTGGCAAAAAATACGAAATTCCACATTTTTGTAGATAGGAGCTTGAAATGTTTTCTATATGGTTCTCTTATACGCTGAATGCGATGGTGTGATTTTCGTTAAGATTCTATGACTTTTAGGTGGTGCTTCCCCCTATTTTCCTAAATAAGGCAAATTTTCTCAGGCTCGTAACTTTTGATGACAAAGATTAAATTTGATGAAACTTATGTATTTAGAATCAGCATGAAAATTCAATTCTTTTGATATATCTTATTGCATCAAAATTCCGTTTTTTAGAGTTTCGTTTACTATTGAGCCGGGTCGCTCCTTGCTACAGTTCGTTACCATGAACTGTTTGATTATAAAGTAAAAAACAAGTTTTTCAAACAGTTCGTGGTAACGAACTGTAGTAAGGAGCGACCCGGCTCAATAGTAACCAAAACTCTAAAAAATGGAATCTTGATACCAATACCTTCATCAAAAGAATCGCATTTTAATGCTGATTTTGAATATATAAGTTTCATCAAGTTTAGTCTTACCCATCAAAAGTTACGAGCCTGAGAAAATTTGCGTTATTTTAGAAAATAGGGGGAAACGCCCCCTAGAAGTCATAGAATCTTGACGAAAATCACACCATCAGATTCAGCGTATCAGAGAACCCTACTGTAGAAGTTTCAAGCTCCTATCTACAAAAATGTGGAATTTTGTATTTTTTGCCAGAAGGCAGATCACGGATGCGTGTTTATTTGTTTTTTTGTTTTCTTGTTTTTTTGTTTGTTTTTTTTTTTTGTTTTTTTCCCCAGGGGTGATCGTATCGACCCAGTTGTCCTAGAATGTTGCAAGAGGGCTCATTCTAACGGAAATAAAAAGTTCTAGTGCCCTTTTTAAGTGATCAAAAAAATTGGAGGGCACCTAGGCCCCCTCCCACGCTAATTATTTTCCCAAAGTCAACGGATCAAAATTCTGAGATAGCCATTTTATTCAGCGTAGTCGAAGAACCTTATAACTATGTCTTTGGGGACGACTTACTCCCCCAAAGTTCCCGTGGGAGGGGCAACAAGTTATAAACTTTGACCAGTGCTTACATATAGCAATGGTTATTGGGAAGTGTACAAGCGTTTTCAGGAGGATTTTTTGGTTGGGGGAGGGGTTGAGAAGAAGGGGATATGCTGAAGGAACTTTCCATCGATAATTTGTCATGGGGGAAGAAAATCTCCATGAAGGGAGCGCAGGATTTACTAGCTTTATTTAAAAAAAAAAACAATGAAAAAATAAATATGAAAAAGTTCTTTCAGTTGGAAGTAAGGAGCAGCATTAAAACTTAAAACAAACAGAAATTATTACCCATTTGAGGGGCTCACCTCCTCCTAATACCTCGCTCTTTACGCTAAAGTATATTTAGTAATTTCAACTATTTATTCTACGGCTTTTGTGATTCCGGGGTCATTCTTAATGAATTGGGACAAAATTTAAGCTTTAGTGTAAAGAGCGAGGATCTGACAAGGGGGGAACCCCCTCATATATGTAATAAAATATGAGAATACAAAAGTTCTTTACGTAAGCTAATTTATAAGTTACGTAAATCTTTTACTAATAAAAATATTCGTAAAAACCAAAAAATCGGAGGGCAACAAGGCTTCCTCCCCCGCTCTTTTTTTCTCAAAATCATTTGATCAAAATTATGAGAAAGCCATTTAGCCATAAAAAAATGTAAATTTTGTTTTAATTATTCCTCTGCGGAGAGCCAAAATCAAAACATGCATTGATTCAAAAACGTTCAGAAATTAAATAAAAAAAAACAAGTTTTTTTAACTGAAAGTAAGGAGCGACATTAAAACTTAAAACGAACAGAAATTACTTCGTATATGAAAGAGGCTGCTTCCTCATCAACGCCCCGCTCTTTACGCTAAAGTTTTTTACTGTTTTAAAAAGAAGAATTGACAGAAAGAGTCAAACTTTAGCGTAAAGAGCGGGGCGTTGATGAGGAAGCAGCCTCTTTCATATACGAAGTAATTTCTGTTCGTTTTAAGTTTTAATGTCGCTCCTTACTTTCAGTTAAAAAAACTTGTTTTTTTTTATTTAATCAACTAAAAGTAAGGACGTACATTAAAACTTTAAATAAGCAAAATTTTTCAATATATGAAAGGCTTCCCCTCTTAAACCCCATTGTCTTTACGCTAAAGTTTGACTTTTTTCCCAATTCCATGAGAAAGAATACAAAGCATTAGGGCCGTTTAATTAGAATAAAAGGCTTTGTCAAAGCAATGGAGACATTAGTTTAATGAGCAAGGGATTTAGGAGAATGCAGTCCCACTCATACACGGACTAACTTTTGTATTTTTCAAATTTTTGTTTTTTAATCAGATCATGCCGGAAAATTCGGCTCCCTCAAGGTGGGTTCAAGCACCATCCCCTTTCCCCACTCTGCAACCACCAACACTCTTTCATAACAGGTGATTGCAAATTAAAAAAAAAAATTATTATTCTTATTAAACGACCATAGGGTTTCTGGAGTTCTTAAGGAATTGGGACAAAAAGTAAAACCTTTAGCTCAAAGAGCAAGGTCTTGAATAGGGGAAAACCCCTTTCATATACGTTTTAATTTCTATTCGTTTAAGTTTCGACGCTGCTCCTTACTTTAAGTTGAAAAAAGCATTTTATAATTTAATCTGATCGCTTTTAATAGCACAGAGCAATACGCCCCCCCCTCCATGAAGAATTCCTTCACCCACGGAAAAAAAATCTACCGTGGAAATTTGTTTTCACGTAGAAACACCCTCCCCTCTGTTCAAGGGGATTCCCCTAAGATAATTCCATTCTAACTGAAAATTTCACACAGAAAATTCTTGCAGGTCATCTGGGTTGTAAAATCTTTCTTAGCGTACTTTCATTTGAAAAAGACTAATTTTTGACCGTTTTTAAAATCATGCCGGTAATCCCCTTGTCAGTGGAAGTTTCCCAGCAATTAGGCAGATAAAAGGTATTTTCCACCAAAAGTTTCTTAGTGGGGGGGGGTACAAAAGAAACTTTAAAAAACGCCTCAGAAATATTAAATTGATATCTACTCCTTTACAAAATCTGGGAATATTTTTTGGTCTACGCCGTTATTATGAATGTAAAGAATAATACTAAATCCCAAAATGAGCAGAATTGATTCCATAGAAGAAGAGGATTGTCCATTCCTCATCCACACCTACAACTAAAGACCGTAGAAACTTCGGAGTTTGCTCATTGGATCAGAAATCGAAAGTTCTAGTCCTTTCCGTGGGGGTGGAATTTTCCGAAGGGATTCGTGGAGAGCTATTTTCTGGGGGTATTTTCCGCGGGGGGGTAATTTCTGCAGGGGGATTAACGTCGGTCACCGATAAAGGACAATTAAAGATAAAGAACACTAATTTTTTTAATAAAAAACACGTGTCAAACGAGGCATGTCTAATAACGATAAAAACCAGAAACGTCTAACAATAAGAAAAAAGGGATTTTGACTAATCAAGTGAAGAAGAGAAAGTGAAAATCAGAATTGTTCGTCGTTAAAACTAAAATTAAATAAATTCTAACCTGCATTAGGCTGGACTCTTATTACCTGGATTTGGTTGGAGTAGCTTAAATACATTTGGTTTGCTTTTTTGTGTGGGAAGGGGGGGGTCATTTGTTTTTGGTTCTCCTTTAAAAAATGTTGTTTTTAGTTTTCTTATTCCTTATCGCATTATTCTTATTATTCCATTCTTCTGCTTTTGCATTGCTTTTGTTTTTACTCTTTTGTTGTATTAACATAAATGAATAAATAAATCTTAAAACGAATACAGCTTAAATTGAATGTGCAAATCAAGCTGAAAATGAACACAGCAATGATGGGGATATTGGTACATACCTCAAGCCCTTCGAGCGTGCAGCTATTCAAGGCCAGTGGGACAAATTGACATGGACAGTGAGGGTTTGTAGTTTGTTGACAGGAAAAGCCGCCGAAGCTAATTTGGTTCTCTCACCAAACCAAATTAGCAACTATGATGAGGTCAAACAGCCTGTTCTTCTTAGTTTTCAGGTCAAATCAGAAGCTTACCGAGCTCTCTTCTGCTCCGAACAGAAGGAAGCAGATCAGTATTTCATTGGCTATAAGAGGAGACTGGAGCAACTATCTATCAAATGGTTTGAGTGTCAGTATTACAAAACGGAAACAGTTCCTGAGATTCTCGGACAGAAAATAGATGATATCCTTCGATTGATTGTCGTTAAACAATTTATACCTTCTTTAAAAAATGACCAGCTATACATACGTCTTAAAGAAACCAGCCACCTTTGGAGGAAGTATGCCGATTAGCAGACGCATTCTTTCTCGCCAAAGAGGCGAAAGATCTGAAGTATTTTCCACGGAAAGACAACACATCTCCAGAAACTCAAAATCACAAAGAGAAGCCTGAGAGAGAGAAATTAAATATGCACACCATAAATTTACTTGCTCCTCCCTGTAACTGAAGAATTGTTAAAGCTGTTATAACTGCAGAAAGAAAGGGCATAGGGCTGAGGACTACCGACAGCCAAAGAAGCGAACTCTTCGAGCTTTAAGTCGTAGCCCATTGGAAGATGGAAGGGAACGTTTCTATTTCGAAGGTGAAACTGTCGACAAAATTTTTTGGTCGACAGTGGCACCACCCTGTGTATCAGAAGGATATAAGAAGGATATGCCAGACGATAGCTCCCATTCAAAGAAGACAAAATTTTGCTGTGTTCTGGGGAACTGAAAATCATATTTTTTTTAAAAAGTACACATTCAGGTAGGAAGGAAAGGGGAAGTTTTCAGTAACTGCGTACACTTTGCTGTCTCAAGTAAATTACCTATGGACATGATTCTAGGGACGTCATTTCTTCGTTTCAATGAGCTTTGCAGAAAGAATTACCCGAAGAGCTTAAGCAGGATGAATGTGTGCCATTGACTCGCCTTTAATGCTGGGCATTCCTGATTCACCTTCTCCCAAGGATGGGGGAGTGGATCTTCTAGGGAATGATATTTGGACAATAGAGGTGGATCCTGGAAACACTCGGAGGCTAGACAGACGGAAAAAGAGTCTAAAGGAGAAGCGCATAGAGCGTGATTTCTACGAGCCTGTTTTGCTGGTTACAGCTCAAGAGACTATTCCAGACTGGGCATGTACTCAAACGACTACAAGAGGCTAAAAAATGCTTGGTAGTTGCTTCAAGCAAGCCTCGCTACGTAAAAGCTATGAGATCCTTGATGGTCTCCTGTATAGGAAGAGGATTTAGTCAGTGAGAAAGGAGGTATTGCAACTTGTTTTGCCACAGTCTTGCAGATCCATCGTCGTGAAGCTAGCCTACGACTCGCCGTTAAGCAGACATACTGGTAACCAGTGGACTCATGAACGTATTTTGCATCGTTTTTTCTGGCCAAGGGAAAGACGAGATGTCCGAAATACATTAAAACGCGTAAGCCACGTCAGCTCACCGCTTGGCTGAAAACGAAGGAGAAACTACCCCTGATTTCCTTACCCAAAATGGAAGAGCCCTTCTACCACGTGGCTAAGGACATTGTTGGGCCGTTAACAACATCACGTTAATAATCAGTTTCTGCAGGCAATTTCAGACTACGCCAACAAATATCCAGAAGCATTAACTCTACGGACGACCAAATATATAGAACTCTACGGACGACCAATGCAATAAAGATAGCGGAGATCCTCGAAAAATTCTTTTGCCGAGTTGGAGTCCCTTTTGAGATTTTGACCGACCAGGGAGATCAAACTTTCTGTCCTAAAGTTTAAGAGAAGCTTATAAAATACTTGGTAAAGAGGCAATAAAGACTTTTCCGTCTCATCTGCAGACCGATTGGTTGTGGAAAGACTCAATAGAGCCTTAACCCACTTACTTAATAAATATGACATGGACCATCCAAAAGAATAGGACCGATACATCCTTTTATTTGTGTATCGTGAAACAGTTCGGTCTTCGCTGGGTTTCAGCCCCTCTGAACTCCTGTATGGTAGGCAACCAAGAAGACCACTGGATATCCTCAAAGAACAGTGGGAGGCAGCACCAAAGGCTCTAAGACAAAATTGACCAACTGCTGAAATGTTGCAAGCACAATCTCACATTGAAAAACTGATGAAGAAAGCTCAAGAAAACTGGAAAAAAGCAGTAGGCCAATAAAAGAAGCTTTAAAACCTTCGAACAAACCTCGTGAGCTTCCAGTGGGAGATCAAACTCCAGTACTTCTCCGAAAAGGTGACCACAGGCCAGAAATGTGGTGATAACACCCATTTAAAGTCTTGTAGAAAATTGACATAGTCAATTACGAAATTGACATGCCAAAAGCGAGGAAGAAATACAGAGTACTTCAAATAAACCTTCAGCAAAAATTCGAAAAGAGACTGTCAGAAACTTCGATGACAGCCGTTGACAGCAAACTGAACAAATTTTAACGTGTGAACGGTGGTGAAAGTGAAGTTTGTTCTGGTCTCTGTGAATCAGAAGCTTTCCTGGGCGAAAAGAGAAAGGAAGAGCTGTTAAGTCTATTCCAGGATTTCTGAGAAACTGTCTCTGGGATACCGGGAAGAACTAGTATCGTGAAACATTAAATTAACGCCGATGTCACGACCTCTCAGGCAGAGGCCATATCAAATCCTGCAAAGCCGACATGTTGTCATTGACCAGAAACTCAAGTGCATGATTGACTTGGGGATCATCGAAACATCTTATAGTCCACGGTGTTCTTCAGTCGTCACGGTCGAAAAATTGGACGGATCGCTATGTTTCTGTCTTGATTTTTGTGGGCTTAACAATATAAATCGTTTTGATGCATATCCCTTACCTCGTATAGAAAAATTCTTGGAGAAGGTTTGTAGAAAGAAAATTATTTAGGTTCCTAGACTTAGTTAGACGGTATTCGCAGATCGACCTAAAGAAATGTAGCCGGGAAAAGACGGCATTTCAGACGTTTCCGGGCTTTATCTATTTTGGGTCATGCCATTCGGCTTACATGGTGTTTCCGAGATCTTCCAGCGTTTTATTGATAAGATTCTAGAGCCCTGGAAGGCATTCGCTCGTGTCTATTCGGAGGATACTGTCATAATTAGTGACTCTTGGGAGGAGCACCTAGTACATATTAAAAGAAGCAGGATCGAATATCGACCCTAGAAAGAATAAAATGGCTCATAACGAGGTTCAGTATTGCATTGGAAATGGGGAAATTGCCCCGTTGGAAAGCAAGGTCCAGGCTGTTCAAGATTTTTCCCTACCTGGGTCCAAGAAGGAAATTCATTCTTTTCATTGGGATGGCAATATATTATCAACGCTGTATCAAAAATTTTACCGAAATTGCTGAGCCGCTCGCTTTGCTTCTGAACAGAGGTTCTCCAAACAAGTTGAAGCTGAACGAGATACAGGTTGGTGCATTTGAGAACCTGAAATTACCACTCATCGTAGCCCCTGCTTTGGCGACACCAGATTTCAGCAAGGATTATATTTTACAGACAGACGTCTCTGACCTACGCGTCGGAGCTGTCCTCACCCAAAGGTTTGGTGAAGAGTACCCGATTGCATTCTGTAGTAGGAAACCGGTCCCGGCTGAAAAACGTTACTCGACTAAAAATAAAAAACCAAAAGGCAAATTTGTTCAATTATTTGCATGAAAAGCGAAAAGTCCTGCATGAAAAGTCTCAAAAACTTATAGATATAAACAAATATTAGACTCTTACATTTGTAATGGTGTTTGAAATGGTTGGCTTGACCTTGATGGTGCCATATTCTGGAAGACTGGGTAATGGCCATAATCTTGATAGACCCTTCCGTCGTCATAGTAATACAGAATTCTCTTTTCCCTATTTCCTTTTGTTTCCAAGTTTTTCTCCATTTCGAATGTTGCTTTACCTGCTAAGTTAGTTGTCAAATAGGCAAACAGGAAGCATTTTAGGAGTACCATTGAAAACTTTGACACTGTCCCTGAAACAGAAAAAAAGTTAAAGGTTAATTGACAAAAATATCAGAAACACCTGTTAACAATTCAGATTAATAACTATAAAAGATTTAAACTTAGACAAATGCTGATGAATATGTAACAACAGAATTCCATTTTACTGAACAAATTTGATCTCTGTTCAGAACATTTTATCACAATATTGTACTGCTCTGTTGCACCATATAACAGGCAATTAAAACCTAAACCTCATTAGGTTTCATATTAACATTATAGCATCAATTTTTGCTCTGTACCTCTTGTAGATCTCAGCAAAATAAATTTTTCTTTTTATTACAGTCAATACTGCTTCATTTTTTATTACACTGCTTCATCATAACTGATGATTTGCCCATTGTCCTGGTGATTACCCCATTTTTTTATTTTTGAGACATTTATTATACCTTCGAGAGATGGGTCTCTCGGGATCACCTCTACTAAGAAGTCATTCCAAGTGATGACGGATTATCGGGTGAAATTTGTTGTAATATGGCGAGTTGATAGCAAAGGCTTTGCTTTGTCCAGAATGAGTTTCAATACCTCCTCAAGTAGTGGAGCTAGGAAGAGGTTTTTCAGCCCGAAATCGCCCGACACAACAGACCAAGCCCAGAAAAATTATAGATTAGTCAAAATCCCGTGCGAATGCTGTGTCGTTTACTAGGCTATAATTTCCTCGAGGGGCGCCACTCCTCAAGTGGGAATAGAGTTGATCACAAGGTCTCCAGTCTTGCAGGCACCCTAAAAGGGTCGAGGCAGCCCTTTGCAGAGGCCGTTGTCCATAGAACTGGATCGTAAGCCCTGTCGCCTATAGAGGATCATCCCACGATGTTGTTCTGCGTCACCATGCAATATAAACCATTACTGGGAGATGTTTAGTAACTGATCGAACGTAGGGAAACACCGTTGGGCCCTGTTGAGTGTACATTTGAGGGACCTTCTTCCCCCTCCATCTGTATTTATGGCCCCGGGTCAGGGGCCTTAGTTTTTAATATGGACCCCCAGGGACAAGGTCTCCCTTTGGTCCATGACTTCTATGGAGTTACCCTACATATCGGTAGGGCGTTCCTCTATCGCCATCTGGGGACGCGCTGAGTGGCCTGGGGGAGCCCCTATAGTAGAAGCCCTATATAGTAGCAGGTGGATTTTTATTAAATTAAACGGGATGTTAGTGTATTATAAGAGTATCTACTTAATGTCTTAAATACTGTATAAATTCACTTAACTGTTGAAAAAAACCTTCTGCACTTATCAAACAGCCTTCCTATAATGCAAACTGAATAAAATATAGGATGGAAAAAAATCACAATTTTTGCACAATTAGAAGACGCGTTTGCTTAAGAATTAGAATGACTTATTACCAAAAATAGCAATCACAACAGTCACAATCAAAGCCAGGCTAAGTGGTAGGCTACTGCTTTTTTTCATAAATAAAACAAGGAACAGAAACACTGACAAAAAGGCAAAACAAAATTCGAATGTTTATTCCGGACTTTGGACTTTGTTTATTCCGGACTTTGTTTATTCCCGACTTTGTTTATTCCGGACATTGAACTTAATTTATTCAGGACATTGGACTTAGTTTATTCCGGACTTTGGCGGCACTATTCAATTTTTGTGAGAAGTATTTCCACTGACAGAAGCAGGTGGAGGAAATAGTGAACAATACCGTTCACAAAAAAGAATAGGCTTTAAAAAAAAGAAAGAACTTGTGCATTAACTGGAAACGCCAATCACGTAGGGTTGGGACAATCATGGCAGAGTGTTCACGTAAGTGATCTATTTCTGGTTCAATATGATCTCCATAACCCGTTTTGAATCATTTCTAGAATCTACACTCAGATAGTCAGCATAATACATTTGTGGGCCCCATGCACGGCCGGCACACTCAAAAATAGGGTCTATATATTTATGACTTAAAACCTTTTCAACCGAGATCGGGAGAAATAAAACTGTCTTAAACCAGCAATTAAGCCCAATTGCATAATACCTATATTTACTAGACCAGCAACATGTCCATTAAACAAATAGTCATGACCGAACGTGACGCCCACGATGACAAAAACAGAGGCAACCAGGTACCACGATTCAAGGCAAGGGGGGTCTCGCTTAACCAATATGACCCTCATCACTTAGATTTTCTCTATGTTTCCATCTGGCATCTTTATGTTTTGTATGATCATTTATTTTAGTTTCTGTTGTTTTGGGCATAATATTTTTTTGTTTAATTGTAATTTCTTATCCTTTTGACTTTGAAGCAATAAAGAAATATATTTATGTTTTTCTTTAGTTTAATAAAGCTATTTACTCTTCTTTGAAACATTTCTTATTCGGGGAGGTTTTTTCTAATAAGTTTCTGCTGGTTTTTTACTTCTTTATTGTCTTCTCTAATGTCAGTTTCTAATGTCTTTGGGTTAAGAGTTAAGATATACGATTCTAATTTATTGGCTCTAATTAGTGTCTTGACGTATTTCAACATCACCCCCAACACTCCCTAAAATTTTCAACTAAATCTCATTAGCTGTCCCAGAGATTTTGTTTCTTGACAACTGGGATGCACATAGTTGCTAAATATCCCATCGACATTTCTCTGAAAGATTTGGGTTAATACACTCTCCCATTCCTGAGGTATTGAAGACATGTCTTTTGATTTTGATAAAAATCAAAATCATTTTTCCCTGAAAGCTTAAGTTTAACTATCTTAGTTGTTTCTGAGACATTAAAGCTACACCATGAACAACTGGGATGCACATAGTGGCAAAAAAATAGAATTGCATTTTCATGCTGATTTGAAATATATAAGTTTCATCGAGTTTAGTCTTACCCGTCAAAAGTTACAAGCCTGGGAAAAATTTGCCTTATTTTAGAAAATAGGAGGGAAAACCCCCTAAAAGTGACAGAATCTTAACAAAAATCACACCACCGCATTCAGCGTATCAGAAAACCCCACTGTTGAGGTTTCAAGCTTCTATCAAACAGTTCGTGGTAACGAACTGTAGTAAGGAGCGACCTGGCTCAATAGTAACCAAAACTCTAAAAAATTGAATTTTGATATCAATAGCTACATCAAAAGAATCGCATTTTAATGCTGATTTTAAATATATAAGTTTCATCAAGTTTAGTCTTACCCATCAAAAGTTTCCTTATTTAGGAAAATAGGGGGAAACATCCCCTAAAAGTCGTAGGATCTTCACGAAAATGACACCATCAGATTCAGCGTATCAGAGAACCCTACTGTAAAAGTTTCAAGCTCCTATTTACAAAAATGTGGAATTTTGTATTTTTTGCCAGAAGACAAATCACGAGTGCGTGTTTATTAGTTTGTTTTTTTTTTTCCCCAGGGGTCATCGTATCGACCAAGTGGTCCTAGAATGTCGCAAGAGGGCTCATTCTAATGGAAATGAAAAGTTTTAGTGCCCTTTTAAAGTGACCGAAAAAATTGGAGGGCACCTAGGCCCCCTCCCACGCTCATTTGTATCCAAAAGTCAACGGATCAAAATTCTGAGATGGCCATTTTGTTTCGCATAGTCGAAAACCATAATAACTATGTCTTTAGGAAGGATTTACTCCCCCATAATCCCTGGGGGAGGGGCTGCAGGTTACAAACTTTGACCCGTGTTTACATACAGTAATGGTTATTGGGAAGTGTACAGACGTTTTCAGGGGGATTTTTTTGGTTTGGGGGTGGAGTTGAGGGGAAGGGGCTACGTGGGAGGATCTTTCCTTGGAGGAATATGTCATGGGGGAAGAAAAATTTAATGAAAAGGGCGCAGGATTTTCTAACATTACTATAAAAAAACAATGAAAAAATAAACATGAAAACGTTTTTTCAATTGAAAGTAAGGAGTAGCATTGAAACTTAAAACGGACAGAGATTATTACGCATATAAGGGGTTCTAAAAATACTTTAGCATAAAGAGCGAGGTATTTAGGAGGAGATAAATACCTCGCTCTTTATGCTGAAGTATTTTTAGTAATTTCAACTATTTATTCTACGGCCTTTCTAATTCAGGGGTCATTCTTAAAGAATAGGGACAAAATTTACGATTTAGTGTAAAGAGCGAGGTATTAACGAGCGTACAAACCCCCTCGTATACATAATAAAATATAAGAATATAAAAGTGTGTTACGTAAGTTAATTCTTAAGTTACGTATATTTTTTACTAATAAAAACGTTCGTTAAAAATTAAAAGTTCTAGTTGCCTTTCTAAGTAACTGAAAAATTGGAGGGCAACTAGGCCTCCTTCCCCACCCCTTATTTCTCAAAATCATCTGATCAAAACTAAGAGAAAGTCATTTAGCCAAAAAAAGAATTAATATACAAATTTTATTTTAATAATTTATGTGCGGAGAGCCAAAATCAAACATGCATTAATTCAAAAACGTTCAGAAATTAAATAAAAAAAAACTTAGTTTCTTTAACTGAAAGTAAGGAGCGTCATTAAAACTGAAAACGAACAGAAATTACTCCGTATATGAAATGGGTTGTCCTCTCCGCAATCCCTCGCTCTTTACTCTAAAGCTTTTAATTCTTTTAAATTACTCTAAAGCTTTTATTTCTTTGCCACAGAATTGTGGCAAAGAGTCGAACTTTAGCGTAAAGAGCGAAGGATTGCGGAGAGGACAACCCATTTCATATACGGAGTAATTTCTGTTCGTTTTAAGTTTTAATGACGCTCCTTACTTTCAGTTAAAGAAACTAAGTTTTTTTTTATTTAATATCTACAAAGATGTGGATATTCGTATTTTTTGCCAGAAGACCGATCCCGGGTGCGTGTT
This sequence comes from Artemia franciscana, assembly GCF_032884065.1. Lineage (NCBI taxonomy): Eukaryota > Metazoa > Arthropoda > Branchiopoda > Anostraca > Artemiidae > Artemia > Artemia franciscana. The sequence continues at coordinate 1,195,817 of NC_088863.1, forward strand.
TATTTGTTGTTTTTTTGTTGTTTTTTTTCGAACTTTCGAACTTTTCAACCAGATAATTACCTTTAATATATTACATAGTATAGTAGATTATAGATTATGTAATATATTAAATAAAAAAAAACAAGTTTTTTTTAACTGAAAGTAAGGAGCGACATTAAAACTTAAAACGAACTGAAATTACTCCGCATATGAAAGGGACTTTTCCTCCTCAACGCCCCACTCCTTACGCTAAAGTTTTTTACTGTTTGAAAAAGTAGAGTTAAGAGAAAGAGTCAAACTTTAGCGTAGAAAGTGGGGCGTTTAGAAGGAAAAGCCCTTTTCATATGCGGAGTAATTTCAGTTCGTTTTAAGTTTTAATGTCGCTCCTTACTTTCAGTTAAAAAAAACTTGTTTTTTTTTATTTAATATATTACATAATCTATAATCTACTATACTATGTAATACATTAAAGGTAATTATCTGGTTGAAAAAATGAATAATAAAACTGTTTTCCTATTTTAGCAATTAAGATAAACGAGCACTTAAACAAGGTCTTGATCTTACTCATTGATCCATCACCTAAGACGAAACAGTGTAACCAATTCATTAGCCAAGTAATCATATCCAAAATTAAGCAAATTTATCATTAATAAATGTAAGTTGTTGTACAACTACAGGCAAAAGCACCTTAAATCTAATAAAATATTCCCCAGGTGATCACCTAACATCAGAGTTCCTCAGAGGAAGACACACTTGCCAATATGGTTCTCGGCGCATTAATTTCATGACCTCCAAGTGAGCGCCCCTGCCATAAAAACATATAGCATCCCCTTGTGTAGTGTCATCTGAGAAATACATACACAAATAAAAATAGAAATATATATATACATATTCTGAAAACACAAAAGCCAAGTATAAAAAACAATAATATTGAATTAGGAGTCAAAAGTGAGCATGTAGCCTCAAAATTTTAAGTTATGGTACAAATTTCAAGCGAGTCTATAATCCTAATACTATCAAGATTGGTTCACTTCAAACTTGTCTACATTACAATCACAGAGTATCCTTTTCAGATCGAAAACGACAGTCAATCACCTGACTGAGCTCATTGTGCAGAAGTGTTGCCAAATTAACCAAAAAATAAATAAATAATAAAGCAACTATCCTAAAATACTTTATTTTATACTATCAAAAGTATCCTTAAATGGTCTACTTTTACTGTACCAAAAGCCTTATATTGTTTTATGTTTTTTACAATCCTATAAACATAGGGAAATATCACCAGTTGGTTTATTTGCACTAGTTTTATAGATGTATGTTCATAATATGTATAATAATTGTAGGTAATCCATTTTGACTGCGATTCCATGATACATAACGACCCCCCCCCCTAATGTACTACTGCATAGCCCAAATTATATATTTCAAATGTTTTTTTTTTTTTTTTTGTTTCTTGATTTTGTCAGCGTTGACTTGATATACGGTTCACGGGTTATTTGGCGAATGCATGGGAAATGTATAATTTGCGCTACACAATTGCATTATAAGAGGGGGGGGCGTATAGCTAAAACTGTTCTGCATATTATGCAAGTGTTTTCTTGACATGTTTACTTCTCAATAGCCCCAATTTAGGCTTATACAAAACTTGTTTTTTCTCTTACGTAAATCAAACAGTTCGTGCTAACGAACCGTAGGTAAGGAGCGACCCGGCTCAATAGTAACCGATACTCTAAAAAACGGAATTTTTATACCAATAGATACATCAAAAGAATTGAATTTTTATGTTGATTTTAAGTATATCACATCATCAGATTCAGCGTATCAGAAAACACTACTGTGGATGTGTCAAGCTCCTATCTGTAAAAATGTGGAATTATGTATTTTTTGCCAGAAGAAAGTTCACGGATGACTTTTATTTATTTTTTTTTCAGGGAGGATCGTATCAACTCAGTAGTCCTAGAATGCTTCGAGGGTGCTCATACGAACGAAAATTAAAAGTTCTAGTCCCCTTTTTGAGTGACCAAAACAATTGGAGGGCAACTAGGCCCCTTTACAACGCTCATTTTTTCCCCAAAGTTACCAGATAAAGATTTTTAGATAGCCATTTTATATAGCAGAGTCAAAAAATATATATGTCTTTGAGGACGACTTAATCCCCCGCAATCCCCTGGGGATTGGCTGCAAGTTATGAACTTGGCCCATTGTCTACATATAATATTGGTTATTTGGAAGCAGACAGACGTTTTCAAGGGGATTTTTTCTTGTGGGGGTTGAAGTAGGAGGGTGAAATTGGAGTATCTTTTCAAGGAGGTATTTTCCATGGGGGAAGAAAATTTTTCATGAAGGGGGAGCCGGATTCCCCAGCATTATTTAAAAAACGGTCAGAAATCAAACAAAATGCAAGTTTTTTCAACCAAAAGTAATGAGCAACATTTGAAATTATAAAGAACAGAAATTATTACTTATATGAGGGGGTTCACCCCCTCGTAAATACCTCACTCTTTATGCTAAAGTTTTTTCAGTACTCTCAAAGGAGCTATTTACTCTAATTAAAAGGGCTTTGTGATTCAGGGGTCGTTCCTATAGAATTGGAACAAAATTTGAAATATAGCTTAAATAGCGAATTGTTGCCGAGGGGGTGAACCCCCCTCATATACGTAATAATTCCTGTTCGTTTTAAGTATAAATTTTGCTCCTTACGTTCAGTCGAAAAAACTTTTTTTTTTATTTAATACGGCATAAAAGGTGCATCGGACTTTCAATTTGGCCCTAGTTCCCCATCCTAATAATAGTAATATTCATGTTTTTTGCTTTATCTGTACTTGTGTATTATTCAGAACACACTCAATAAGTGAAGTTAGGTTCTTTCGTGAAACAAACTACGATGCAGGTACATTTTAATAAAATATTTCATGTATATATATAGAGATGGTTAGGTTAAGTTAGGTGGGTTAAAGTATGTCCCGGGAAGGTATTTTGAAGTACCTACCTCCACTCCCTCTCCCTCTTGAGGGTCCTGTCCTTTGATGACCTTTAAAAATATGGGTGTTGTAAAAGTAAAGCCTTGCAAAATAGATCTTCTGCTTGAATGAAGTACAACAAAAAAATTTTCAGCTTCACAACTTCGCTCAATCCCAATTTACAAGATTTTTAAGATATGCAAATACATTTCCTAAGTTTTTAAAAAAAATTGATATGGCTGAGAATTCTACTGAAATAACAGGAATTAAATTTTGAGAACTAAAGGCAGAGAAAAAGCAACTGGTAACTGAAAATTGAGGTAAAATGTTGTTCTGTCAAAATTTCAATAGTTATAGTCCTGTCATGTAGGTGAATTTCAGTGCCTTCTAGAGGGAGGAGTGGAGGTGGGTACTTTAAAATACCTTTCTGGGCTATACTTTAGCCTTTAGACCCATCCCTGAAAGTTCCATTTTCCTAACCTAACCCCTTACCAAGATAGCCAAAAGTCACTAAACTAGAGTTTTACTCAAACTTTTGTTACAGCTAATGAAATCAAACAAAATACGATGAAAATATAATACTTTATTAGAAAAATTGTAAAATTACAACTTAGAATTATGTACCCAGAACCTAACCCCCCCCCCCCTAATGTGCAAATATATAGCCCAAACTTTTGATAAAGCTAATAAAATAAGGTAAAATATGATGAAAATATAATACTTTATTAGCAAAATAACTTCACTTATTGAGTGTGTTCTCAATAATACACAAGTACCGCTATATATTTTTTACAAGAGCTATGTAGGTACACAATTACCTCAAGGGGGGGGAGTGCTATTAAATTAGTAAAAGATTAGATTAGTGAGTGAATGAGAGGGGTTCAAAACATCATGAATACAGTTTGCTAGTGTCGAGTCTGATTAATCGAATCCGATTTTCCCATGTGTTACGCAATAAAATTGTCAAACCTTTTTCTTACTCTGGTAATTTCACCAAATGATTCCTTTTTCAATAGCGATCAGCATCAGCTTCAAACTAGCTATGAATTGTTGATTCCCCGACTAAGCCTTGTTTATCTTTAAGAGCCGCAAGGTTATGCATTAAATAGTGACAACATCAATAGCTGTATCGGGTCATAAAACAATGTTTTCAATCGAGATGCTAAAAATCATCACAGAAATTCTTGATGTCGTTTTGGAATTTGTTCATTAAGCGGAAAACACAAAAGAAGTGAAGTTGGGTTTGTCCGAGTGAAATATACAAAAACATGAAGATAATATAACGCTTTACGAGCCATATTATGTTAAATATCTAACCCCTAATCACCTCTATATAGTAAAAATATACCTATATCGTAGTTTTTCTTTCATTAAAAATAGAAAATCATAGACAATTCCAGAGAGGCAAACCGGTTTTGTCAGATCGTACACAGCGTAATTCTTAAGTGTTTTCCGTTTAATGAACAAGTGCCAAAGTTTTTTTTTAGAAAATAGCCTAATTAGGTTATAAAAACTTTTAGGAATAGATCTAGAGCTTCCAGAACTGAAGATATCAAACAGTTCGTGGTAACGAACTGTAGTAAGGAGCGACCCGGCTCAAAAGTAACCGAAACTCTAAAAAACAGAATTTTGATACCAATAGTTACAGCACAAAAATCATATTTTAATGCTGATTTTAAATATATAAGTTTCATCAAGATTAGTCTTACCCGTTAAAAGTTACGAGCCTGAGAAAATTTGCCTTGTTTTACAAAATAGGGAGAAATACCCCCTCAAAGTCACAGAATCTTAATAAAAAATCGCACCGTCAATTTCAGCATATCAGAGAACCCCAAAGTAAAATTTTCAAGCTCCTATCTACAAAAGTGTGTGAATTTTGTATCTCGGATGCTTGTTTACTTGTTTTTTTTTCTCAGGTAATCGTATCGACCCAGTGGTCCGAGAATGTTGTGAGATGGTTCATTCTAATGGAAATAAAAAATTATAGTGCCCTTTTTTACCCTTTTTAAGTTACCAAAAAATTGGATGGCACCTAGGCCCCCTCCCACGCACATTTTTTCCCTGAAGTCACAGGATCAAAATTTTGAGATAGCCATTTTGTTCAATTTTGTCGAAAACTTAATAACTATTTCCTTGGGGACGACTTAATCCCCCACAGTCCCCGGGGGAGGGTCTGCAAGTTACACACTTTGACCATTGTTTACATATAGTGATGGTTATTATGAAGTGTACAGACGTTTCCAGCACGTATCTAAGACTTCTGCTTATTTTTACCATCAAGTTTCATCACGATCCCTCCAGTCTAAGCGTTTTCCATGATTTTAGGTTCCCCCATCCCAAAATCCCCCAATGTCACCAGATCTGGTCGGGATTTAAAGTAAGAGCTTTGAGACACGATATCCTTCTAAATATCAAATTTCATTGAGATCCGATCACCCGTTCGTAAGTTAAAAATACCAAATTTTTTCTAATTTGTCAGAATTAGCCCCCCCCCCTCCCAGCTACCCCAAAGAGAGTGGATCCATTCCGGTTGTGTCAATCATGTATCTAGGACTTGTGTTTATTTTTTCACCAAGTTTCATCCCGACCCCTCCACTCTAAGTGTTTTCCAAGTTTTAGGTTTCCTCCTCCCAACCCCCCCCCCCCCCAATGTCACCAGATCCGGTTGGGATTTAAAATAAGAGCTCTAAGACACGATATACTTCTAAATATCAAATTTCCTTGAGATCCGATCACCTGTTCGTAAGTTAAAAATACCTCATTTTTTCTAATTTTTCAGAATTAACCCCCTCCCCCCAACTACCCCAAAGAGAGTGGATCCGTTCCGGTTATGTCAATCATGTATCTAGGACTTGTGTTTATTTTTCCCACCAAATTTCATCCCGATCCCTCCACTCTAAGTGTTTTCCAAGTTTTAGATTTCCCCCTCCCAACTCACCCCCCCCCCAATGTCACCAGATCCGGTCGGGATTTAAAATAAGAGCTCTAAGACACGATATACTTCTAAATAGCAAATTTCCTTGAGATCCGATCACCTGTTCGTAAGTTAAAAATACCTCATTTTTTCTAATTTTTCAGAATTAACCCCCCCCCAACTACCCAAAAGAGAGCGGATCCATTTCGGTTATGTCAATCATGTATCTAGGACTTGTTCTTATTTTTCCCATCAAGTTTCATCCCAATCCCTCCACTCCAAGTGTTTTCCAAGAAAATTTTTATACCAATAGTTACATCAAAAGAATCGCATTTTAATGCTGATTTTAAATATGCAAGTTTCATCAAGTTTAGTCTTACCCATCAGAAGTTAAGAGCCAGATAATATTTGCCCTGTTTTAGAAAATAGGGGAAAACACCCCTAAAAGTCATAGAATCTTAGCGAAAATCACACCATCAGATTCAGCGTATCAGAGAACCCAGCTGTACAAGTTCCAAGCTCCTATCTACAAAAATGTGGAATTTTGTATTTTCCGCCAGAAGACATATCAGGGATGCGTGTTTATTTGTTATTTTGTTTCTTTTTGTGTTTTTTTTCTTTTTCCCAGGGGTGATCGTATCGACCCAGTGGTCCTAGAATTTTGCGAGAGGGCTCATTCGAACGGAAATGAAAAGTCCTAGTGCCCTTTTTAAGTGACCAAAAAATTGGAGGGCATCCAGGCCCCCTCCCACGATCATTTTTTTTCCCAAGTCGTCGGATCAAAATTCTGATATAGCCATTTTATTCAGCATAGTCTTAACATTAACAAAAATAGTTATAAAAACCTTATAACTATATCTTTGGGGACGACTTTCACCCCCACAGTCCCCGTGGGAGGGGCTGCAAGTTACAAACTTTGACCAGTGTTTACAGATAGTAATGTTTATTGGGAAGTGTACAGACGTTTTCAGGGGGATTTTTTGGTTGGGAGGAGAAGTTGAGAAGAGGGGTTATGTTGGGGAAACTTTCCATGGAGGGATTTGTCATGGGGAAAGAAGATTTCAATGAAGGGGGCGTAGAATTTCTAACATTATTTAAAAAAAAAAAAAACAGTGAAAAAATAAATATGAAAAAGTTTTTTTTCAACTGAAAGTAAGGAGTAGCATTAAAACTTAAAACGAACAGAATATATTACGCATATAAGGGGCTCACCTCCTCCTAATACCTCACTCTTTACACTAAAGTATTTTTAGTAATTTTAACTATTTATTCTACGACCTTTGTGATTCAGGAGACGAAAAAGCTTTAGTGTAAAGAGCTTGGTATTGACGAGTGGGCGAACTCTCATATATGTAATAAAAACATACGAATATAGAAGTTTATTACTTAGGATATTTCGTAAGTTACGTATCTTTTACTAATGAAAACATTCATAAAAAACTAAAAGTTCTGGTTGCCTTTTTAAGTACCCAACAAATTGGAAGGCAACTGGGCCTCCTCCATCTCCTATTTTCTCATAATCATTCGATCAAAACTATGGGAAAGCCATTTAGTCAAATAAATAAATATACAAATTTCGCTTTAACTAAAAATTTAACCAAAAAGGATTAACTAAAAAACGTTCAGAAATTAAATAAAAAAAACAACTTTTTTTAACTGAAAGTATTTAATTACTTATATAAGGGGGTTTGTCTCCTCCACAATACCTTGCTCTTTACGCTAAAGTATTTCTAGTAATTTCAACTATTTATTCTACGGCCTTCATGATTCAGGGGTCATTCTCAAATATTTGGGATAAAATTCAAGCTTCAGTGTTAAGAGCGAGGTATTGACGAGGGGGCAAACCCCCTCATATATGTAATAAAAACATACAAATATAGAAGTTCGTTACGTAAGTTAATTCGTAAGGTACGTATGTTCATTACTAACAAAAACCTTCGTACAAAAATGTAGTTGTATTCGTACAAAAATGTAGTTGTATGAAAATGTAGTTGTATTTTCAAGTAACCAAAAATTAGAGGGCAGCTAGGCCTCCTCCTCCACCTCTTTTTTATCAAAATCATCCGATCAAAACTATGAGAAAGCCATTTAGCAAATAAAAAGTTAATACGCAAATTTCATTTTAACTATTCATGTGCGATGAGTCAAAATCAAAACATGCATTAATTCAAAAACGTTCAGAAATTAATTTTTTTTAACTGAAAGTAAGGAGCAGCATTAAAACTTAAAACGAACATAAATTAATCCATATATGAAAGAGGTTGTCCCCTCCGCAACGCCTCACTCTTTACGCTAAAGTTTTTTTTATTGTTTTAAAAAGTAGAGTGGTGATAGAGTAAAACTTTAGCGTAAAGAGCGAGGCGTTGTGGAGAAGACAACCTCTTTCATATACGGAGTAATTTCTCTTTTTTTAAGTTTTAATGCCGCTCCTTACTTGCAGTTAAAAAAAAAACTTGTAATTTATTATTTAATAAATTGAAGAATCTACCTTTTCTCCCTCCAAATACACTGACTTTTGGTGATCTTGGATAATCTTTGTATCATAAAGCGTAATCCTTAGATTTGAATATGGGGCATAATTAAATTGATTATTTGAATATGGGGCTCAAATTGAATATGGGGCTGAAATTGAATATGGGGCACAATTTGAAGATGGGGCTCGAATGGGAGATAATTAAAGTGTCTGGAGCTCCATAGCTTTGCTCAATCATGATTTATAAGGCTTGAAGAAATTTTTAAATGCTTTCATAGATACAGGGACTTATGGCCCGAATTTTGGTGTCATTGTCATTTAAAACAACAGGACTCATGGCTCGAAACTTAGGAAAGGGTGTTGAGTACTCTCTCTGAGGAGTTATGTGCACCAGTTGGTGCGGGCCAAGCGCTCGATGAATGGGGGAGCTGTGCCAAGCGTGCCACAACTTTGCCAGGAATGTCACAACTACACCAAGTATGACGGAAGTGAGCCAACCGTGATAGAGCAGTGTAAAGCGTGAAAGAGCTGTGTCAAGCACATGTTCCAAGCCTGGTGCAAGCAGGTGTTGTTACGCATCATAGCAAATTAAAAATGTATATCACACGATAATTCAGTTAAGTTTTTTTTATTTCTGTTGAAAATAGGCAGTGAACTAACATCGAAGTGTAAGAAAAAGAATCATATATGAAACTTCTGTTGTTTTTAATTTCATAGATTATATATTAAACACTGAGCAATACTAAACATAGTAGAACTAACGTAAGATCAGTCTGGTGGTATTGTGCTACTAAGGAGATGGCACTCACATACCCTTGAACATTCGGTTCCTATGTAAGAAAGCAAAAAAAAAAAAAAAAGAATAGCATACCCTACATTTATTAGATGTTGGTTTGCCAGCAAATAAGGCCCGAAAAGACACCAACAGTTTTTTTTGCTTTTTGTTGATTTTTAGCACTTACAGCGTTAGCCTAAGTAGATTTTCACTCATCAAAATATTATAGCCTATATTAAACATAAAATTATAGTTTTAACCGAAATCATAAAATATAAATGAATTTTAAAGCTATGGTGGATCGAATGTTGTAACTGAATATTAAAACCTAACTCAATTTAGTTGTCAGAGGTAACGCTCTAGCGTTGCTCAAAGGCTTCAATGTCTATTTTTTTTTCAGTCGGGGCCATTTTATATGGAAAGAGTTGTTACATATCAAAGAATGGCGTTTCTAAGAATCAAAAGTGATCAGAACATACACAAACCCCCTTTGATCTCCTTTAAAACTTACTTCCCTCAAAGACATCAAATTAGAAGTTTGAGATGACCACTAAGTTGAAATTAATCTAAGGAAGGTCAAACCTCCACTAATAACATGGCTCCTTACATCACCTAGGTCAAAGGGTATAAGGTAGACGAGGTACCCGTTGTTTACATTCATAGTTCGTTATTTGGAAGGGGGTCGTTTGATTATGAACCTCCAAAAAGAATAATAGTATTAAGATGAAGCCTCCAGGACATATTAAGGGGGGTGTTTAGCCGAAAAAAAACACTGCACATGCTGATTGCCAAAAGGGCTTATCAGTAATATCTTGGTAAAGGCAGAGGATATTAACTTGAAACTTCCAGGGTAGATTGAGAGGGATGTTAAAAAGAATTTGGAGTGTAGTCAGTCCCCCACACCATTCTTATCTATCATCAATTAGATACATTCGATCAAAGTTTGGAAACACCCATTTAGTTCAAATAGTCTAAACGCCAAATAGCCATAACCCCAAGCATGAAATGATCCTGAACAACGGGCTGCAAGCTATTCAAGTTGCCCATGGATTAGTTATATTCAAGTTTGGGCAAGTTTATTTCCATGTCTTAAAAAGTTTTAGGGTACTAAAGTAAAACTTTTCTAAATTGTTGAGAGGAATGTTAGACAAATTCCGAACACACATGAGCATACGTTATTTTTTCAATTGTTAAGTCAACTAAACGTGAGTTCCGAAAAGCTTTCCGCCGTTGGAAAAATAGACAAGTTCAAACGGCAACACGCGAGATAAAAAAAATAATCCCCAATAGCTTTCGAGGAGAGTTTCATAGCTGACATCAAGTTCGTCCTTGCAATCTAACCCTATTAATGTCGCGTCGTGGGAAAGACATTTCTTTTCACTTTTCTCCGAAGATCCTCCTCCGGTTGAAGCTACCTATAAAAATACCCTCCTTCACCATATGTCCAAACTTGACCACTGGAGGAACTTCGTCATTGTTACATCTTCAGCTGTCCAAACCCAAATTCATTTAATGAAACCTGGTAAAGTCCCAGGATGCGATGGGGTGCAAACTGAGCACTTCCTGTACGCTACCCCACTTCTTATGCAGTATTTGTCACTATTATTTCAAGCTCGCATTTTTCAGCAATATATTCCAGCTGTTCTTTCCGAAGGTCTTGTTACCTGTGTCTTAAAGAAGGGCAAAAAGCCAAAGGAATTACCTGTGTCTGTACGTGAATCGTACAGACCAAATACTATTTGCTCCACATTTGGTAAGCTTTTTGAAAAGCTTATCTCCCAAGAATTAAACACAAAGTGCAACCACGGGGACAACCAATTTGGATTTCACGAAGGCTTGGGTGTGCAAAACGCACACGCAACTTTTTTGAATATCTTAGACCGCTATAGGATGCTGAAAAAGAAACTGTTTGTGTGTGCAATCGACATTTCAATGCTGTTCGATTCCATTATCCATTCATTTGCCGTTTTTTCTACATTGAGAAATAAAGTAAACCCTTCTCTCTGCCGTCTCTTATGGAATTGGTATGGTAATGTGTCCATACTGGTATGCCAGGTAGCCAGCTGAGCAAATCTGTCACTGTTCGGAAAGGTGTGAAACAATGCTCTGTGCTTAGTCCTGCTCTTTTCCAATAATGCCTTTACTAAAAGAACCTTTACTAAAAATATTCCTCCATTTATAATTTTATATCCTTCTATTACCAGATGATCTCGAGATTCTCTAAAATACAATTCATACAGCTTGCTCTGGTCTTAATGGTATTGGGCTTCAAGCCGAACCCCCTAAAACTGAACTTTTCGTATACGGTTCGTCTCAACAACCTTCCGTTACTATCAATAATGGCCCAGAAACTATTTCTCCATCATCCTCTCTGAATTATTTAGGCCTCCCGTTTGGATAAATTGTTAAAAATACTAAAAAATACGCTATCTTGTAGTTGAAGGAAAAGCTTAGAAAATCGTATGGGCTGCTTGCTAGAGTTGAAGGCCATTTTCACAAAATAACCCTGGGCAGACTTTACAACTATTTATTCGCACCATAAGTCTTTTTCTTGGTCCTTTTGTAAAGTTTTTTTTCAGAATGTCTGAGCGGAAGAAATTTGATCTTTATTCTTCCGTTTTTGCAAATATCTTCCGCAATTGCCGCGCTGGACTCGCAACCGGTACATTTCGAGTAGATATGGCGTTTTCGATATTTCCTCAAAAATGGACCAGCTTGTGGATAGGTTCCACAAGCATCGAGAAAATATTGTCGACTGTCCACTTAATTGTTTAGCTTAATTTTGTTGCGAAAGAAGGTGAGATGTTTTTTTTCTTTTGTGAGTTTTTTCTTGTTTATTGTTTCCATTTTATTTTATTTTGCTGTATTTTTGTGCTCCTCTAAGCGCATTTTATGTATGTAAAGAGGTGTTAAACAAATTGTTATTAAACTGGTTGTGGAAGGGCGCATCTGCAATATCTAAGAAACAGCTGAAGGTATTAAGTTAAAACTAAATGTTTTAAATAGCCTAAAGGTCAAATGGCTATGCCTCTGGAGTTGGAATAGCCTCCAGAGCTCGTGGGAAGGGGCTGTAAATTATGCGAATTCCCCATCTGTTTACATTTCGGATTTATTATTGGATAAAGGAAGCATGTTTTTTCTTAGGTCTCCAAATGGTTTAGTACATTAAAGTAAGACTTTTCGGAATTTCTTAGGGGGAGGGGTCTAAGAAATGGAAACATGGTCAGTTCGTACTAGTTGTCAAAAGGGCAAATCGGCTATATCTCACAAACAGCTAAAAATATCAAGTTGAATCTTTTAGTGTCTATTAAGAGGGATGTTAAAAGTTGACCAAAGGGACACAATCCTTTATCCCACTCCTTCTAGATTTCTAACCCTTGAATTTTGAAATAGCCATTGTGTTCCGAATATTGAAAGAAATATAACAATTTTTCTGAGGATGGCATGTCCATATTTTAGTGGAGGGAGGGGGCAAAGGTAGTAAATCACTTGATTTTCTTGTTGCTTGTATACATGATTTATCATTGGGAAAGGGATAATGTATGATCATGTGTTCAAAAAGGTTAAGGTATTAAGATGAAAAGTTCAGGGCATGTTGAGGATAATGTTGCCAAGGGATCCGCTGTCAATCAGCACACTCCTTTCTTGCCTTTTTTAATTTTTCTCTCGGTACTGATCAGAATTTTGAAATTCTATTTTTGCAGAATAGTCAAGTGGTCCTATAACTATACCTCAAGGGATGACATGACCTTTCAAGCAAGGGTTATAAATTATGCCCTTTGCCTATTGTCAAACAGTTCGAGGTGACGAACTGTAAGTAAGGAGTGACCCGGCTCAATAGTAAAAAAAAATTAAAATACGGAATTTTGATATCAATAGATACATCAAATTAGCTTATTATGCTCATTTCAAATTTATAAGTTTCATTAAGTTTAGTCTTACCCATCAAAGGCTAAGAGCAAGAGAAAATTTGACTGATTTTCGATAAAAGAGGGTAATATCCCCTAAAAGTCATAAGATCCTAATGAAAATCACACTCTCAGATTAAGAGTATCTGAGAACCCTTATTATGGAAGCTTCAAGCTCCTATATGAAAAATGTGGGATTTCAAAGTGGTCAACTAGGCCCTCTGCCACGCCCTTTTTTCTCAAAATCGTCCTATCAATATTGTGAGAAAGTCATTTTGTTCAGCAATGTTGAAAAGCCGAATATGAGTTGAAATAACTATGCCTTATGAGATAAAATACCCCCCCCCCCCAAAAAAAAAAACCCTAGGGACAGGTCTTTCAGAGTAGTGTGCTATTAAGGCTTCTGGGCACACCCATAGAGCTACTAGTCACTCAAGACGTTATAAGGTACAGGTGAATCTTACGCAATACTGTTTATATAGAATATACAGAATATGAATTCCCCATGGAAAATGGAAATAGAAATTATCCCCATGGAAAATACCATCAGCAGAAAATTCGCCTTCCCCATAAAAAAGGGTATGCATATTTCCCAATAACAAATAGGCTGCTATACGTAAACAATGTTTTTTTATTTACAAGTAGTGTGCTTTTAAGGCTTCCGGGCACGCCCATAGAGGGTGTACAAAAGGAGCTACTAGTTCTTCAAGACGTAATTATGCACACTCTAGTCTTACGCAATACTGTAGTGCACCTGTAACGGTATAGTACACCTACGTCATAGTGAGTGTTTAGTATAATTTCTTTGGGTGTTTTAAGACCTTCAGGGAGCCGCCAAATCAGGATTTCTTTGGATATTACGCAGTAGGATAGTTATGCAAAAGTTAAATAATAGAATGTGTTTTTCTTTGATGGACAGGGAATAGGGATCACTTACTTTTGGTTTTTATTTATTAGGGTTAGCTTTTCTTTGATTGTTACGTAATAGGGAATGTTTTCTTCGAGATGCAGGTCTTAGCTACGTAATAGGGTTTGTTTACTTTTAGCTGTAACATAATAGAGAATGTTCTCTAAGAGATGCAGGTGTTTGTTAGGTAATAGGGCTTGGCTTGTTGGATTCCACTAGTCAATAGAGGAATTCCCGGTTGTAACTGAGGGGGTCACACACGTGGGTGTTACGTAATGAAGTTGCACATGTGGGATGTGACAGAATCTGAATGGGACAGAATGTGGGGTGTGACTTGGTACGTTTATTGGGAATGATGCAATGGCAGCACACACTCGGGGTGTTACGTAATGACATTGTACACATTGGTGTTACATAATACTTTGAGAGATTTTATTTATTCAGACTTTTGTTTTTCTTCGGCATTTAATTTTTTCTTTCAAGGCATTTTTTCTTCGGGATTTCATTTTCTTTCAAGTTTTTTTTTAATTTCTTGTCTCATGACAGTTTTTTCAGGGAACCTTTATAATCTAAAGATTTTTTGTCTGCATTAGGATTTCAAAAGGATTCTCTCTCAATGGAATGGGATGCTAGACAGGTGGACTATGAAAACCTTTCCAATATTATTATTCGGGGAATACTTTCTACATAGTAACCTATTGCACCTACGGAGGAATCCCTGTTCACCCCCTTGAACAAATGAATAATTCACATGTTTCCAACAATTTCCAAATGAGAGCGCACAAGTATCCCAAAGCCATTGGTTTTTTACTATTAGATGCATATGAATGTTACAGTGTTATTACTTTTCTAAAGTAATAAAGACGGCTTAAGTTAGCTATTGAATCAATGAGTTGTTACATAGCATTGGCTTTAAATATTTCATTGGATAAATGATTACGTTTTCAAGATTCGTCCTGGAACAACTAATCTAAAGAATGAAGACTTTTATATATAAAAGTTTTTATTAATAAAACAGATTTACAAGTATTATTAAAACACAAAACAAGAATTTAAACAAAACAAACAAAAAACCTTAAAAAAAGCTTATAAAACATAAAAGATAAGCAAAAAGAACCATGAATTAAAGAAAGGTGAGAACCCTGGCAACCATTTCAAGAGGGTGGGTTAATATTAAAGATAAATTTAAGTCATATTTAGAGGTACTTCTAAGAGATCTTAATGTAAATGCATCGTTTCTGTTGCTCTATTAGGTCTACCTGCAAGAAAAAGACACGTTTCTGAGAGATTTTATTGAAAATACCACTTTTCTCTGAGCTATGACTATGTAAATTGCATGTTATCGTGACAATGTGTGAGTAGCCAACCCTAGCGAGCAATTTCAAAGGGGGAGGGATGTCATTAGAAATAAAGTTTTATATACAATTTAGTTCACGTTTTACAAAGCTACTCTTAGGAAAAATAAAGAATTTTGCAATTTTGGCTAGAAGATAGATCCTGGATGTGCTGTGGGACAGTCTTTTGGCTAAAATAAATGTATCTGTTAACTGTTATTTTGTAGGACTATCTGCAACTTTAAAAACGAATACGCTACCCAATGGCGGTACTGCCTCTGAAACCTGACGCTCAATATGCGTATACGTTTTCGATAGTTTTTACTATCGAAAAATACTTACTAATTTTTTACGCAACATCATTTTGGCCTTCAATTCGCTAGAATTGTAATTTTGCATCACAAAATGGATGAGAATTCCGCTATGCTGTAGTACAGTTTTTTTTGGCTAAAATAAATGTATGTGTTAACCGTTATTTCTTAGGGCTACCCACACCTTTAGACACCAATGCGCTACCGCATGGCATTACTACCTCTGAAACTGGAGGCTCAATATGTATATAGTCTTTTGAAAATTCTAAATCAATGGACTATCTCAGAACTTTCAGACAATAGCATTTTGGTTTTCTTTTGGCTATAATTGATTTTTTGCACCACAAAATGGTTGAAAACGCCGCTTTGCTGTGGGACAGTCTTTGTGGCCAAAATAAATATCTCTGTTAACCGTTTATTTTATAGGACTACCTCCACCTTTATAAACGAATGCACCACCGTAAAGGATTACTGCCTCTGAAACAAGAGGCTCAAAATACGTACAGAATTTGAATCAATTGACATGCTCAAAATTTTCAAACAAGGCCAATGTCTGATGATTTTTTTCTTCTTAAAACTAATTGTATGTTCATTTTCTTATTTTTAATTTTATTTTATCTGCATGAAAGTTGTTTTAAGAAGAATTTTTCTTCGCGAAGCATGTTACAAGTTGATTTTTTTCTTCGTGAAACTTGTCTCGAATGAAATTTTTTTCTCTTCATAAAACTAGTAGTATTTTTATGTTCTTGCTCATGAAACACGTTGTATGTTTATTATGTCTTCGTGAAACCTGTTGACTGTTAATGTTTTCCTCGTGAAACTTATTGTACGTTGATTTTTTCTTTCTTGAAACTTAATTTACTTTGTTTTTTTTTGTGAAAGATGTTGCATGTTGTTTTTTTGTTCGTGAAACTTGTTGCATGCTTGTTTACTGTTTGTGACACATAATGTATGGTGATTTTTTCTTCTCGCAACTTGTTGCATACTGATTTATTTGAAACATATTGCATAATGGTTTTTTCTTCGTGAAAAATGGTGCATGTTGATTTTGTTCGAGAAACTTGTTGCGTGTAGATTATTTCTTCAAGAAACATAATATATCTTGATTTATGCTATCGAGAAACTTGTTATGCTTTTGTTTCTTCTTTATGAAACTTGTTGCATGCTGGTAATATTCTGAGTGAGACTTCTACATTGATTTTTTCCTCGTGAAACAAGTTTTGTTTGTGGAACTTGTTGCGTGCTGATTTTTGTTCATGAAAGTGCTTGATATTTTTTTCGTGAAACTTCTGTTGATTTATTCCTTTTATGAAACATAATTTACCAAATTATTTTTTCCTCGTGAAACTTGTTCCATGTTTTTTTTTCGTGACACATGAAGCATGGTGATTTGTCCTTGTGAAATTTGCTGCATGTGGATCATTTTATCGAGAAGCTTAATGAATTTTGATTGATGTATTCGAGCTACCCGCAATATTTTTAATTCTTCTTCATGTTTCTTGTTGTATGTTGATTTTTCTCTTCGTCAAACTGGTTTATGGATTGTTTTTCCTCATAAAACCAGTTTAATTCCTGGAACTTGTTGTGTGCCGATTATTGTTCTTTAAACTTAATTTATCTTGATATTTCTATTAGTGAATTTTGTTGCACACCGGCTTCTTCTTTGTGAAAGATGATGCTGATCTTTTTCGTTAAACTTCTTATATGTGGATTATTTCTTCAAGAAAAATAGTGTATCTTGATTTTTGTATTCGGCTACAAACTTGTTATATTTTTATTTCTTCTTCATGAAACTTGTTGCATGTTGATTTCTCTCTTCGTGAACTTTAATTTGATTTTTCTCTTCGTGAAACCGGTTTTTTCTTAGAACTTGTTGCGTGCTGATTTTGTTTGTGAAAATTAATTTTTCTTGGTATTTTTTTTGTGAAACTTTTGTTTGTTAATTAATTTTTTCGTGGAACATAATTTATCATAATTTTTTTGCGAAACTTGTTGTATGATAATTGAACTTCGTAAAACACGATGCATGATGATTTTTGTTCGTGATACTTGTTGTATGTGGATTACTCCCTCAAGAAACTTAATGTATCTTAATTTATGTCTTCGATAAACTTGATATACTTTATTTGTTCATCATAAAACTTATAGGATGTTGATCATTCTCTTCGTGAAACCGGTTGTGTTCGTGGAACTTGTTGCGTGTTTATTTTTGTTTGTGAAACCTAATTTATCTTGACATTTTTCTATGTGAAACTTGTTGTTTGTTGATTTACTCAATTCTGAAACTTTAATTATCATGATATTTTTCATCGGGAAACTTGTTGCATGCTGATTTTTTCTTCGTTAAACATGATGCCTGCTGATTTTTGTTCGCGAAACTTGTTGCATGTAGATTATATCTTGTCAACACTTAATGTATCTTGATTAATATCTTCGAGAAAATTGTCATTTATATTACTTTTTTAGTGAAACTTATTGCATGGAAAATTTTCTCTTCGTAAAAATTGTATATGGATTTTCCTCCTCGTTAAACCGGTTTTGTTAGTGGAACTTGTTGCGTGCTGACTTTTGTTCATGAAACTTAATTTTTCATGGTATTTATCTTCGTGAAAGATGTTGCATATTGGTTTTCCTTCGTGAAATTTGATGCATGCTCATTGTTGTTCGTACAACTTTTCACATGTGAGCTATTTCTTCAAGAAACTTAATATATCTTGATTTACATCTTCGAGAAAATTGTTTTTTTTATATTCTCTTCAAGAAACTTGATTCTTCTCTTCGTGAAACTTGTAAACCTTTTCTTACAAGCTAGTAAGCTAGATTGACCTAACCTAACCGACCTAACCTACACACGGTAGGTTTGGCTAGGTTAGATGGCGAACCATCTAACTCAGCCTTACCTACCGTGCATTGGTAAGAATAAATCATCATACAACAAGTTTCACGAAAAAATACCGAGATACATTAAGTTTCACGAAAAATGATCATCACGCAACAAGTTCCAGGGACAAAACCAGTTTCATGAGCAGAAAAATCGATGTATAAGTTTCACCAAGAGAATATTCGACAAGCAGCATGTTTTATGAAGAAGAAATTAAATATAACAAATTTCTCGAAGGCATTAATCAAGATAAATTAAGTTTCTCAAAGAAATAATCCACATGTAGGAAGTTTCACGAACAAAAATCAGCATGCATTATATTTCACGAACAAAACACCAACATGTATCAAGTTTCACAAAAAATATCAATGTAAATTAAGTTTCATAAAAGAATAATTCAACATACAAAAATTTTCACGTAGAAAATATCAAGATAAATTAAGTTTCACGAACGAAAAATCCGCATGTAAAAGGTTCCACGATCAGAGTCGGTTACACGACGGGAAAATCAGTTTACAAGTTTCACGAAGAGAAAAATCAACATGAAACAAGTTTCACTAAGAAGAAATAAAAATATTGCCAGTAGCTTGAAGATATAAATCAAAATACATTAAGTTTCATAGAAAATAATCCACATGCAATAAGTTTCACAAATAAAAATCATCATAAAATATACTTCCCGAATAAAAAACCAATATGCCTCAAGTTTCAAATAAATTGGTGTGCAACAAGATTCACAAAGAAAAATCTACATACCTTTTGTTCCACGAACAATAAAGAAGCATGCAACAACTTTCGAGAACAAAAAAAATACGCAACCAACATGCTTCCCAAAAACTTAACAGTATAAAAATATGTTTAATGATAGAAAAATTAACATAACAGTTTCACGAAGAAAAACAATCCAAAATGTTGTTGAGTGAATATTTTGATACAGTCAGTTGTTTTAGAATTATCAAAAACTATACACATATTGAGCTTTGAGTCTCGGAGGCAGTGATAACTTAAAGTAGCACATTCGTTTCTAATTCTGCAGGTAGTCCGACAAAATAACGGTTAACATAGACATTAATTTTAGCAAAAAAGACTGTCCCACAGCATAGCGGCGTTTTTAGCCATTTTGTGGTGTAGAACAACAATTCTAGACAAAAGAAAGTCAAAATACTATGGCCAGAATGTTCTAAGATAGTCAATTGATTTAGAATTATCGACAACCTGTGTGCATATTTAGCCTCAAGTTTTACAGCCATTATTACGGTAATGTGACGCATTCGTTTCTAAAGATGCAGGTAGTCTTACAAGATAACGGTTAACATAGACACTTATTTTAGCTGAAAAGACTTTCCTCAGCAAAGCGGTGTTTTCAGACAATTTATGTTGCAAAACAACAATTTTAGCCAAATTAAATCCAAACAGCTATTGTGTGAAAATTCTGAGAAAGCCAATTGGTTTAGAATTATCGAAAATCCATAGGCAATCCAGATTCAGAGGTAGTAATACCGTACAGTAGCGGTAGTTCTAAAAATAACTTTTAACATACACGTTCATTTTAGCCAAAAAGACTGTCCTACA
The DNA here is from genome assembly GCF_032884065.1 of Artemia franciscana. Taxonomy (NCBI): domain Eukaryota; kingdom Metazoa; phylum Arthropoda; class Branchiopoda; order Anostraca; family Artemiidae; genus Artemia; species Artemia franciscana. The sequence goes on from NC_088863.1 coordinate 1,215,831, forward strand.
GCAATGACGTATCCGTAATCTTTCTTCTAGCAAAAAATTCAAAAGTCTTTTCTTTATCTAAAAGTCTTTTCTTATAGAAACTTCGTAAAACGTGAACTAAAGCGTAAATAAAACTTTATCTTTAATAACCACCCCCCCCTCTGAAATTTCTTTCTAGGGTTGGTACGCTACATATAGTAACAGTGGCGTGAAATATGCATAGTCTTGGTAAAAAAACGTAGTATTTTCACTAAAACCTCTAAGAAATACCTGAATACAAAAATGTGTCTTTTTTTCATGCAAGTGGGTCTAGTAGAGCAATAGAAACGATGCATTTTCACTAACACCTCTTAGAATTACTTCTTAATATGGCTTAAACTTATCTCTAATAATAATCCACCACTGGAAATGGTTGCTAGAATTCCCACCTTTCTTTAATTCGTGGTTGTTTTTGCTTATATTTTATCCTTAATTAGCTTTTTTACGTTTTGTTCTTTCGTTTATTTTGTTTATTTGCTTTTTTCTGTGTTTTAATAATGCTTGTAAATTTTTTTATTAATAAATTTGTATACACAAAAGCCTTCATTCTTATGATTTCTTGTTCCAGGAGAAATCTTCAATAAGTAATCATTTATGCAAAAATATATCTAAAAAAAATGCTGTGTGACATCTCACAGATTCAATAGCTAACTCAAACCGTCTACGTCACTTTAGGTAATTGGTAGCACTGTAACATGCTGGTCCATCTAATAGAGCAAAAATCAATAGTGTTGGGATGTAAGTGTGCTCTGATTTAGAAAGGGTTCGAAAAATGCGAATCATTTAATTGTTCTAAACGGTGGGCAGGGATTTCTCTGTTCATTCAATAGGCTATCATGTAGAAAGTACTACCTGGATAATATTGGAAATGCTTTCATATTCCACCTGTCTAGCACTCCATTCCTTTGAGGGGGAATCCCTTTAGAATCCTAATGCGGACGAAAAATCTTTAGATTATAAAGGATCCCTGACAAAAAAAGGTTATGTAAGAACATTAAATCTAAAACAACATCTTGAAAGAAAACAAAATTCCGAAGAAAAAAATACATTGAAACAAAAATGAAATCCTGAAGAAAAATGAAAACCTGAAGAAAGACTTAAATTATTATGTTAAACCTGTGTGTGTTTCCTGATTACGTAACATCCGAATTTTGCACTGGCATTACGTCATTCCTTATAAATCTACCAAGTCATGTAAGATTGCGTCACATCCGACGTGTGCACCGTTGTTACTTAGCACCAACGTACAAACGGAAATTCCCTGCTTGACTAGCAGACTCTATCAAGTCCTATTACGTAATAAGCATCTGCATCTCTTAAAAACATTCCATATTGCGTAACAACCAAAATCAAAACAAACCCTATTAAGTAATTAACACATGTATCTCATGGAAAACATTCCCTATTGCGTCAGTCTCTATAACGTGACAACCAAAAGTAAACAATCCCTATTACTTGACAACTGAAGAAGAAAAAACTATCTAATAAGTAACATTTGCATAGCTAAGCAAACCCTATTGGAAAGATAACATTATTGCTTGGAATTTAAAGGCTGCTTCAGTGCCGGAGGCCTCGACGAAAATGGAACACTTGCTGGTAAATTTCTTACAACTAAAAATTAATTTTGAAGTTAAAGAAGTACATAACAAATTTGTGAAAATACGACTCATGAACTCGGATGACAAATTCTCGGTACTTCAAGCGAATAAACAATTACGTGACCAGCCCTGGAAAAAAGACCTTGATAAAGCGACAAAATTTAATTACAATGGAGTTTTCTTCAGTGATGATGTTAGTAAAACTTGCAGGGAGATTCGCGCTACGCTGAATCAAAAAAAGAAAGAAATGAAGGAGAAAGGTTTTATTGCATGGATCCCACCCATGGTACCACCCACATTATGCTACATAGACCAAGACGGAGTGAAACAAAAAAAGAAGTGGTATAACGTCCCACCAGTCGAATAAATTGTGTAATTTTTTAAATTTTTTTCGCATTATTAGTGATTTGTTAGGATTTGTTCATAACAGTCATTATATAAATCCGCAAATATGTGTTGGTGTGCGCACATTGTTGCCAAAATATGCGTGTTCTCTGTTGAATGAAAAAGAATGAACATACCTCCACCGAAACGCAATGGATTTCTCCAACGTATGCGGTTGTTATATGTGATTAGCTTAGTTTTCTTTTTTGAGTGGTCTTTTGTTAAATTATTGATTAACTGGAGTGAGGCTTTTTTGTTGATTTATGATATTGAGTTTACATAATTTACCTGATCTTGCAAGCAGAACTAAACTGTTAGAGGAAAATCCTTTTGATATACTGGAATGCTTGAAAGATGTGAAGGATGATGAAGCAGTAATTTTGGAAGATAGCCCGAAAAACAAATATTCATTTATGGATGATTCTATCCCCACATGCAGTAATGTACGTTTTTCTAGCTTTAACTGCAGAGGTTTACTTAATAGCATTGAGTTCATAAATGACATAATTAATAAAAATAAAATTGAAGCTTTAGCGGTAAACGAAACTTTCTTAAATGATAGAAATATTAATGATGTAAAGTTTTTTGATTATGATTTTGTTCACGAGAGTAGAAAACACCATCAGCATGGTGGATTAGGATTTATCATAAGAAAAGAGTTAAAATCGAAAATAAGACGAGACCTAATGATTTGGAATGTAGAAATGATTTTTGAAACGTGTATTCTGGAATGTGAAGTTAATAAAAAATCAACAATCATGATATCTTTATATCGCCCACCTTCCGGAAGTATAGATCAATTTTTGATGCAACTTGAAATTTTATTAAATAAAATATCACAGATGAATAAGCAAATATTTATTTTTGGTGATTTCAACCTAGACCTAATGAAAATTCAAGCAAAGCAAAATGATTCGAAGATAAGAGAATTTTTAGAACTAATGCTTTGTCAAGGACTGCTCCCATCATGTCTGATTCCAACTCGAATAGATGATGTTGGAGCAACATTGATTGATAATATTTTTTCTAATAGTATTTGTTTTTCAACTTTTGTAATATTAAACGATATCTCAGATCACGGTGTGATAATTTCTGAATTTAATTTGGCCAGATCTAAAAAAACAAACGGATTGAAAAAACAGGTCGTATAATAAATGATGAATCAATTGCGCGTTTAATTATTAAGCTAGGAGATATAGATTGGAAGGAAGTAGTCAGTACTGAGGATGCAAACAAGGCATTGGAAATGTTTTATAAATCATTTAATGATGTTTATAATGATATATGTCCGAAAGTTAAAAGGAAAACACCCAAGTCAATGCCACAAAAACCATGGATATCTCCGAGACTGTTGAAATGTATTAATGAAAAAAATAGACTATACAAAATTAAATGCAACTATCCGTCTGATGAAAACATCCAGAAATTCAAATTGTACAAAAACACTCTGACTAGAACTTTGAGAGAAAGTGAAAGAAATTATTATGGGAAGGAAATATCTTCAGCTGCGTCCCAACAGAAAATGTGGGAAATATTGCGTGATAAATTAAATAAAAATAAACGAAGATCAATACCGACTTTTCTTAATAATGAAAATGACGCTAATGAATCAACTGAAAAAAAGGATACCGCAGAATTATTTGCTAAGCATTTCAGTAAAATTGGTGAAGAATTGGTTAGAGATCTTTTGGATAAGCCATCAGATTATACACGATTGATGCCCCAAAACGAAGATAAATCATTGTATATGCTACCAGTATCATTTGATGAATACCAAAAAGCTATTAGTGATTTAAAGAGAGGAAATTCGGTTTCAGTAGATGATATATCGACAAATCTCTTAAAGAAAATATCAGGAGTAATATATGAACCTCTTGCAGATGTTATAAATAAGAGCATAAAAAATGGTGTTTTCCCTGATCTTCTGAAAAAGGCTAAAATAATCCCTATATTTAAAAAAGGGGAGGCTCAAGATCCCAATAATTACCGTCCTATTGCACTCCTTTCCCCACTGGCTAAAGTTTTTGAAAAAATAATGAAATATAGACTTACATCATTTCTGGAAAAGATAAATTTTTTTTCGAAGTTCCAGTTTGGTTTTTTAAAAGAAAGATCGACAGAAGATGCTGTCGCCGCAACACATATTTTCATTAATGATGCTTTAGATGATGATTGTTTAGCAGCTACATTGTTTTTTGATATTAAGAAAGCTTTCGACACTTTAAATCACGAAATTCTATTTAAAAAACTTGAAAATACGGGAATAAGAGGAGTACCTTTAAAATTAATCAAATCATATTTGCACAATCGAAGGTTTGTGGTAGATATTGATGGTGAATATTCGTCTGAGACATCGAATAATAATATCGGTGTACCGCAAGGTTCAATTTTAGGACCTCTATTATTTTTAATATATATAAATGATCTCCCAAATTCTACTACTGAAAATGCATTAACAATTATGTTTGCGGATGATACTGCAGCAAGTTTAAAAGCACCAACATTAGATGCACTGAAAGAAAAACTGATTGAAGTTGCAAAATCCGTCACAAATTGGTTCCAAATTAACAAACTTGTCCCTAATTTTGTTAAAACAGAATTTATTATTTATGGAAGATCAAATCAAAAGTTGAAAAATATTTCTCTGAATGAAATTACCATTGATACTATTTATGAAATCAAAAGAGTATACACAGCAAAATATTTAGGTATCGTTTTTGACCCTACCATGAATTTTAAAACACATATTTCGTTGTTGAGATTAAAATTATCAAGATATATAGGTTTGCTCCACCGACTAAAATTTTTATTCTCATATAAGGTTCTAAGAATCCTATATTTTTGCCTAATTGATGCACAAATCAAATATTGCTCAGCTATATTTTTGCTGACTTTTAAATCACATATTAAACCACTACAAACCCTGCAAAACAAAGCTATTCGAATTCTAGATAAGTTTTTACAACACCCGAGGAGTACAGATATCCACTCTGAAACACGTACCTCTTACCTGTTTCTAGACATAATGACTCTCACACAGAAATCTCATCTCCTATTATCTAGTTGGTTTTTTAAGATTCAACATGTACATAATTTCTTTTTTGACCAGAATTTACTGTCCAAACATCAAAATTCACTGACAACTAGATGTGTTCACCCATACAAACTTCCTCTGGTGAAAAATGAAAGATCCCGTTTCAACCTCCGGTATATGATCCCATCAATAGCCAACAAATATTCATTAAATAAATTTGTTGAGTTACCAAAAGTATCTTTCAAGAGACGATTAAAAAGTCATATAATGGAATCTGCTTGCAAGAACGGTTGGTAAAAATTTTTAATTCTTAATTTTATTTTGGCCTCACTCCACTTACTCCACCTTAAATACTCTCATTAAACATACTCTTTTTTTTATTTATTGATGAAATAGTGGTTCATTTTTTGTTTGTTCTGTATCAATGAGGATTGTTAAATTTTGTTTATATGTCTTGCCCAGTAGTCGAGCTTGTCTCTCCATTTGGGCAAGTTGAAGATTTTGATGAATATGAATTTTTGAATAAATGAATCTGAATCTGAATCTGAAAATCTATTACGAAACATCCAAAGAAATCTTGGTTTGTTGGGTCCCTGAAGGTTTTTAAACATAATTATTACGTAACAACCAAAAGTAAACACTCCCTATGAGGTCGGTGTACTATACCGTTACAGGCTATAGTATTGCGTAAGACTCGGGGGTGAGTAATAACGTCTTGAGGGACTAGCAGCTCCTTTTGTACACCCTCAATGGGCGTGCCCGGAAGTCTTAATAGCACACTACTTATAAGTTTAAAAAAAACAATGCTTACAAATTTTCTGCTGGTGGTATTTTCCATGGAGATAAATTTTCATGGGGATGGAAGTTTCCTACGGGTAAACTTTTAGGGGTAATTTCATATGGGGGCAATTTGCCAAAATTCATATATGAAAGTTTTACGCGTCGATATATTAAGGGAATTGTTCGGGGTAAGTTTTCACCAGGATTGAATGGTCTAGAGAATAAATCTGTGTGGAAGAGGGATTTTTCGTTGATGTTCAGCCAAATTTTCTAGAATTATTTAAAAAGCGATTATAAATTAATTTAAAAAAGCAATTGTTTCAACTGAAGCAATGAGCAACATTAAAATTTAAAAGGAACACAATTTCTTACATATATTATACATATAGGGGTGCTCCTCCTCAGCATCCCCTACTTTAAGCTTTAGTTTGAATGATGTCCCAATTCTTTAAGAACGACTCTTGAAACACTATGTCCGTTTAATTAGAACAATAAAAAGCTTTTTTTAATTTGTTTAAAAATTTAAGCGTAAAGAGTGAGGTGTCGAGGTGTTGAAAAAAAATTCGCGATTCATTAAATATAGAATTCACATTTTTTAGATAAACACTTGAAACCACTATTTTTTCAGATTCGCATCTGTTTATATAAAAAAAAAAGCACTAAATTTAATGAATCATACATTTTTGCATAACACTATAGTTGCAAATCAGGATTCTAATACAATTCTTTTGATGTATCTATTGATAAAAAAAATATCCATTTTTAAAGATTTGGTTGCTATTTAGCCGCATCCCTATCACTATTTCTAGTGATTTTTATATGGCCTTGACAAAAAAACCTAAATCAGTACAATTGTCCCTAGGTTATAGAAGATCACTAAATAACCAAAAATTCTTTAAAATCAGGGTGATTTTTCTCCTCAACAGGTGCCTTCCCTGGCTGAATCGCCCTGAATAATAGTTCGTTACAAGGAATTGTTTGAAAATGTTGGATTTCGGATTTTTCGGCAGATGAAAGATTACGGATGCGTGTTTATTTTACTATTATTTCTTTTTTACTGTTCTTCTCAGGGATGGTCGTATCAAACAAATGGTCCTTTAAGATCAGGAGATAGCTCGTTTGAACAGAAATCAAAAGTTTTAGTACCGTTTTTAAGTGATCAAAAAGATCGAAGGGAGTCTTGTCCCCTCCCACACCTATTTTTTCCTCAAAGAAATTCAATCAAAATTTTAAGGTAGCCATTTGATTCACAATAGTCGAATGGTCCATTGACAATGCAACATTACAACTTAAAACAATAATTATGTATATTAAGGGGATTGCTTTAGCGTAAAGAACAAGAGATTAGGAAGAGGTAGCCCCCTCATATACATACTAATTTCTCTTCGTTTTAAGTTTTAATGTTGCTCCTCACTTTCAGCTGAAAAAAGTTTTTTCTTTCTTTCCTTTTAATCAAACATAAAGACCGAATAATCAAAACATTCAGAATCATATACCGACCTGTTATTGTGGACATGAGTATATTATTCAAGTTTTCACAATATAGAGCCCACCCACACAAAGCAATTTTCAAAAGCCCAGGAGCCATAGACACAACAAAAACATCGTACGAAACAAGGAGATCACTTACTAAACAAAGTACAAAACGATAGATACCTATTCTGTAAACCAGATAACTCAAATCATCTAAACTTTTTTTTTCTAAACATTTATCTACAAACAAACCAATTTGAGTTATTGTGCTGTGCTACTTGTAAGATACCAGGAAGCAGCAAATCAATACCATGTAAAATATTTGCCCTTAAATAAAAGAGCACCCGGCACTTCAGGAGATTGACTGTCACATTCAGAGGAATACTCTGACTCTGGATTATTTAAGATTAGACCTGACAAAATCGAGCTGGGGGCTATGATGAAAGCTTTTGGACAAAAATTTTATGACAATTTTGTGGCCAAATCTGATGAAATGCTGAAGATAAATGCTGATGTTACGACGCCGTTTAGAGGTCTATCTCTGAGGTTTTTGTGATCGGCGGTCGCCAATTACATATTTTAGGGCTTTAGTATGTTTTATTTTGAAGTATACATTTATTAATATATTTTATTATGATGACATAAAACAAAGAAAGGTTTTACGTCTTGTCTTTGGCAACATCCATACAAGTTGTATCCCCTAGAAGTGGACAGAAGAATCGACCCAAAATTTGTTTTCTTGGGTGTGTAACCGCTGAAATAATCTTTCAGAAGAAGTTCTATATTCGGAAAGCTTGAACAATTTAAGAGCTATTTTTACCAGTATATATACGAGAATGCTAGGTTTAGTTTTGAAATACGATTTTAACTTTGTTGTTGTTACTTTTTAGTTATAATATATACTTCAAGTGCTTTATTATGCATTTGTATTTGTGGACGACAAGTGAAAGGCTTCTGCGTTATTATTGATAACATTAATAAATTATTATCAATATAGATTATTAATAATAAATTTAAAAAGGTATCATGGACTGATATATGTGAATATTTAAATCATAAAGCAAGAAAAATTTAAATGAATGTTGAAATCAAACTTAAAATGAAAACAAATTACTGCTCACAGAAGTTTGGCTGCTACCTTTGTCTCATCCATTAATCTTCTAAAGTCCGTTGTGTCATTTATGAGTTGGTGAAACCAAGGTATATACTAAAGTGTATTTCTGTAGTTATGAGCCTACATTTAAAATAAGAAAAATAAAATAAGACAAATAAGAATAAATCTTGAATTCTTGAGATTCCCAAAAACTAATATAACCACATTTTAAACATTCAGTCCATTCTCGATAGTTCTTTTCAAGTCATCTTGATTACAATAACGGTTTTTTTTCGTCATATTTTAAGAAAAAAAACATCATTTATTTATTTTGAACAAAAACTGCACTGTTTTTGAAGGATTTCAGGCTATTTTTCAAGGTTACATAACTTTGTTCATAGATAAAATTTTACTAATAAAACTAGTCGACATAATTTTTGTAATTCCTGAATTATCTACAAACTGCGATTTTTCTCATTATATAGCTCTTGGTTACTAGGGAGTCATGGTTCATTCTTTACTAGAGTGCAGACATCACTACAACTATGATGGGCTTTACTGGATATTTCCTGGAAATCCTTTACTACTGGTTAAGCTTCGATTAATTTTTTGCCAAAGTTAATGAAAGTCCATCTTTTTTCCAACAATAATAAAACCAACCAAGTCATGTGAAAAGAATTGGAAAAAATGAGTTTAGCTAGTGATACTTTACCCAATATACAAATAACCTTGACAATGATCTCAAAATTTCTTAATCAGACCTGGTAAAACTAAGTGTAGAACAATAGAAAAATGATTGCGAATAATTGTATAGTGGAAGTGGGCCAACCGTAGTGGAACTCGGCCAAAACAGAGGATTTTTGCTGTACATGTCGCGTTCCAAGATATAGACCAGGTGACGAGAAGAGAGCAACCCCTTGAGTTGTTCATCTATAATGTCTAGAGAGATGCATACCATTCACTTATGCAATATTACAAGCCCTACAAGCAAACAAAGGGTGAATATAGTATCTTGACTAGACGTGACGATTGTATATTTTAGGTTCAAGATGTATTTAAAATATTTTCTATCTTAAGTACTTTCTAAGAATGCCAAAATCCCCTCATTTAGATCTACTATAACGTATTACAGCAAGTACAGCAATTAGCTGAAAGCCACAATACAGAATGATAAGCATTTGACGAAATGTACGAAAATATTGAAAAGATAAAGGTATTAAGGGAACATGATGGGATTTAGTCCGAGATATTATCTTGTTTTGGTTGTTTTGGTTATAATGCATCACAGTTGACTGGTCAGTTTAAAGCCAGGTGACACGAGTCAAACATCATAGCACTTACAGGCAACCAACACATGTAAGCACAAGAATTTATTATTTTCAAGAAAGGGGGAAGCCGCTAAAGAAATACTTTGCAACTGTTAATTATGGTATTTTTCATGTTCGTCATTTTTGGAAATAGAAACAGCAGGTTTTCTCTTTTTTCTGTCGGAACATAATTATTAATTTTTATTGTTTTTTTCTAACTTTCATTTAAAGAGAAAGACACCAAAGAATGGTAAAAAATTCACACTCAACTATGGTAATGTTGGTCACTTTCAAAACTGACATTATTATTCATTCTGTAAGCCAAGAGATTGTTTCAAATAATACTAGCTAATGTCTTTGAAAGTTTTTCTAAGCGATCAGATCGGAAACGTAATCGGAGACTAGCCGTTCTTATTTGTTGATTTTTTGCCTTGGTAAGACGATGGGTTTAACCTCAGAAACAAATAATATCTCATCTCCAAAAAATCATTTATAATTGCTGTCTTAAAAGTAGAAATAGTAAAAGCATTAGGGATAGAAAAATACGCGAAGGTAGTAGAACAAATACTTCCCAGGAAACTTCCATAGGTTTTTGTTCTAATTTTTTTGCCTTTTTTTCTAATCCATGCATATTTATCAGTTCATTTGAATTCTTCGATTTTCCAATCTTTACACTAATTATAGCGTACATCTTTTGTTTTATTTAAAAGAAAGTCTTCTTTTCAAATCTTCCCATACTAGACAAGAGAGTACATTCCAATTAAATGCCGGTTTTACTTAGACATGGATATGTCATAAGAAGATTTAAATAAAACAAGTTGTATCCACTGAAAGTAAGGAGCAACATTATAACTTAAAACGAAGAGAAATTACTCCGTATATAAGGGGGATACCCTTTCTTCAGCTCTAGCTCTTTAGCCTAAGCTCTTTAGCTCTTAAAAAATGCACCTCATTCAAATTCAACGGCCCTTGTGTTTGAGGAGTCTTTCATAAAAGAATTGTGACAGAAAATCAAACTTTAGGACAGAGAGAGAGGGTTGAAGAAGGGGTGACCTGCCTCATGTATGAAATAATTTCTGTTTATTTTAAGCTTTAATGTTGCTCCTTACTCTCAGTTGAAAAACCTATTTTTATTTGATTTCTGACCGTTTTTTGAATCAAACCAGGAAATCCCCTCCCCTCTCCCCCGTATAAAGTTTATCAATAAAAATTCGTTTGGAAAACTTTCTCCAAGAGGAAAACTCTTCCGGTGTAAAATGTCCAGTGTAAAATATCACCCACCCCAAAAAAAAAAAAATCCTGTATATTTCCCAATAACATATACTGTGTGAAAGCTGAGTGTAAATTGCATGACTTTAAGCCCTTACACCGGGGACTTTGGGAGGAGGGGTCTTGTGATCCAAAAGGCATATTTACCATGCTGAAAATAATAACCATCCGTAAATTTTGATCGGATGTTTTTTAGGGAAAAGGGGACATGGAGAAGAGGCTAATTGCCCTCTAATCCTTATGGTCACTTAAAAAGGTCACTAGAGCCTCTGAATGTCGATCGAATAAGCCCTTTCTCAATCTTCTATGATTACTGGTTCGATGCAATTTTCCGTGGGGAAGCAACAACGGAATAAGTTGATAAATCACGTATCCTTGTTCTTTCTTCTGGCAAAAAGGCAAAAGTTCATTTTTTTTTATATAGAAGCTTGAAACCACTCAAGTAGGATTAATTGGAGGTTGGCCTTTGGAGGTTTTTTCTCTGTTTCTGAAAATTGGGGTAATCTGATGAGTTATATAAAGCTCAATGAGCTTCATATATGGTTGGAATTAGCAAGAAAGTTAATTTTTGATGTATGCATTATTATTGAAAATTCGTTTTTAAAGTTTGTGCTACTACTGTGCGGGGTCATTCCTTGTTTACATCTTGTTACCACGAACTGTTTGAATTACTCCAAAACGTTAAATAAAGTTCGATTACAAATTTCCAAAATTCGAGAGAAGTGGGAGTGGTGCCATTTGAACATTATTTTTTGCAGTAAAGTATAATGCATACTTTGCGAAAAAACTGACTCCGTGTTTCAAATAATAAATATTGCAATGGTTAGAAACGGTTCGTTTAAATTATTTTCATGGTTTTAGCATAAATGTCAACCGTGATGTCTGTTTTCCGACAACTACAAGCTAAACTTAATCAATGATTTCGTGGTAACAAAACTGTGCGTAAGGAGCGACGCGGCTCAATAGTAACCAAAACTGTAAAAATAGAATTTGGATACCAGTAGATATATCAAGAAATTGGCTTATTATGCTGATTCCAAATATATAAGTTTCTTTGAGTTTCGTATTACCCATCAAAGACTACGATTCTGAGATAATTTGCCTTATTTTCGAAAAATGGGAGAAACATCCTTTAAAAGTCAAGGAATATTAATGAAAATCACAGCATCAGATTCATCGTATATGATTACCTGATTCTAGAAGTTTCAAGCAAACATCTCCAGAAGTGTAGAATTTTGTATATTTTTCCAGAAGAATGATCACGGATGCGTGTTTATATTTTTTCACCACGAGTAATCGTATCGAACCAATAGTCTTAGAATATCGAGAAAGGGCTCATTCAAACGGAAGTTAGAAGTTGTCTTGCCTTCCAACCACATTTTTTCCTAAATATTATCTGATCAGAATTCTGAGATAGCCATTTTGGTCAACCTAGTTGAAAAGCCCAGTAAGTATGTCTTGGAGCTTAATATAGCCCCCCCCCTCTTTAAGGAAAGGTTTGTAAGTCATGAAACTCGTCCATTGTTTAGATGATATAGTATTTCTTTTTAGGAAGTATATTAGGAATTTTCCAGGGGGGAGAATTCTTTGCAGGGGGATTTTCTATAGGGATGATTTTCCGTCGGAAGGGAAATTCCTGGGGGGTGAACGTTCCAAGGGAAATTTTGCACTGGGGGAATTTGCCAAGATCACTATACATTTATTTTTATTTGTCTTACTTTCTGCTTGGTGACTCAATTCTGCATGTGGAGATATTAATGAAAATTCTCCAGGGTAATACTTGCCGAATTGGAATTGTCTAGATTATCCTTCCGCAGATAGGGGATTTTCCACGGGAGAAATTCTCCATGGGGGAGATTTACACAGGATAAATTCACCAGAGAAATTGTTTGCAGGAACAACTTTCCACTAAGGGGTAGGGAGGGGATTGTACTTTGTGGAAGATTTTCTCCACGGGAAGGGGAAATTTTTGGTATGATTTTAAAAGCAATCAGAAATGAAATTATTTTCCAGATGAATGTAGACTAAGAAAAAAAAATTCAGGCAGAATTGTCTGCAAAAAATTATTGGGGGGATTTCCTGTTGGTGGGGGGGCGGTATGTGTGAAGAATTTTATATGGATTGATTTACCGTGAGGGTGGAATTTTCCATGAAAGTGAAGCCGGATTTCCCGTCATTATCAAACAGTTCGTGGTAACGAACTGTAGTAAGGAGCGAACCGGCTCAATAGTAACCAAAACTCTAAAAAATGGAATTTTGGTACCAATAGCTACATCAAAAGAATTGAATTTTAATGCTGATTTAAATATATAAGTTTCATCAAGATTAGTCTTACCCATCAAAAGTTACGAGCCTGAGAAAATTTGTGTTATTTTGAAAAATAGGAGGAAACACCCCCTAAAAGTCATAGAATCTTAACGAAAATCACACCATCAGATTCAGCGTATCAGAGAACCCTACTGTAGAAGTTTCAAGCTCCTATCTACAAAAATGTGGAATTTTGCATTTTTTGCCAGAAGGCAGATCACGGATGCGTGTTTATTTGTTTTTTTTTTTTTTTTTTTTTTTCTGGTACACCACCTGGTGTACATCCCAGAAATCCACGTGTGTTGCGCAGTTCCACCATGCTTGGGCACAATTCTACCAAGCATGGTTCAATCCCCAAAACGCTTCTAGCCCTCGTGGTGCGTGCAACCTGGTGCATAAAATTTCTGTGAGAGAGAGAGAGAGAGAGAGAGAGAGAGAGCAGCCCCTTGACCTTCACTTGTGTATCATTACCATGAAATGTGTGCATATCATTAAATTACTTGGTTCAGAAATTTCAAATTGTATCCAGGATTTTGTTTCCGGTGGGGGGAGGGGGTTACGCACAAACACTTGAAAAACCTTACAAAAAATCTTATATTTATTTTTATTACGTTTTACGATAAGACAGCAATTTCGAAGGGAAAGGTTCAAACTCTAAACTCTAAAAAGGTTCAAAAATCACACCATCAGATTCAGCGTATCAGAGAACCCTACTGTAGAATTTTGAAGCTCCTATCTACAAAAATGTGGAATTTTATATTTTTTGAAAGAAGGCAGACCACTGATGCGTGTTTATTTATTTATTTTTTTCCCAGGGGTGATCATATCGACCCAGTTGTCCTAGAATGTTCCAACAGGGCTCATTCTATCGGAAATGAAAAGTTCTAGTGCCCTTTTTAAGTGACCAAAAAATTCGAAGGGCACCTAGGCCCCCTCCCACGCTAATTATTTTCGTAAAATCAACGGATCAAAATTCTGAGATAGCCATTTTATTCAACGTAGTCAAAAAATCTTATAACTATGTCTTTGGGTACGACTTACTCCCCCACAGTCCCCATGGGAGGGGTTACAAGTTCAAAACTTTGACCAGTGGTTACATATAGTAATGGTTATTGGGAAGTGTACAGGCGTTTTCAGGAGGATTTTTTGGTTGGAGGCAGGGGTTGAGAAGAGGGGGATGATGGGGAAACTTTCCATCGAGGAACTTGTCATGGGGGAAGAAAATTTCCATGAAGGGAGCGCAGGATTTACTAGCATTACTTAAAAAAAAAAACAATGAAAAAATAAATATGACAATTTTTTTCAGCTGGAAGTAAGCAGCAGCATTAAAACTTAAAACGAACAAAAATTATTACCCATATGAGGGGCTCACCTCCTCCTAATACCTCGCTCTTTACGCTAAAGTATTTTAGTAATTTCAACTATTTATTCTGCGGCTTTTGTGATTCAGGGGTCATTCTTAATGAATTGGGACAAAATTTAAGCTTTAGTTTAAAGAGCGAGGTACTGACGAGGAGCGAACCCCTTCATATATGTAATAAAAACATGAGAATACAAAAGTTCTTTCCGTAAGCTAATTTATAAGTTATGTATATCTTTTACTTATAAAAAGATTCGTAAAAAATTAAAAGTTCTAGTTGCCTTTTTAATTAACCGAAAATCGGAGGGCAACTAGGCTTCCTCCCCCGCTCTTTTTTCCTCAAAATCATTCTATCAAAATTATGAGAAAGCCATTTAGCCAAAAAAAATAAATATACAAATTTCGTTTTAATTATTCCTCTGCGGAGAGCAAAAATCAAAACATGCATTGATTCAAAAACGTTCAGAAATTAAATAAAAAAAACAAGTTTTTTTAAATGAAAGTAAGGAGCGACATTAAAACTTAAAACGAACAGAAATTACTCCGTATATGAGAGGGGCTTTTCCTTCTCAACACCCCGCTCTTTACGCTAAAGTTTTTTACTGTTTTAAAATGTAGAGTTAAGAGAAAGAGTCAAATTTTAGTGTGAAGAGCGGGGCGTTGAGAAGGAAAAGCCCCTTTCATATACGGAGTAATTTCTGTTCGTTTTAAGTTTTAATGTCGCTCCTTACTTTCATTTAAAAAAACTTGTTTTTTTTATTTCATTTTAAAAAGACCAGAAATTAAATATAAAAAACAGGTTTCTTCAACTGAAAACAGGTTTTAAAGTGAGGAACAACATCAAAACTTCAAACGAATAAAATCTGTTACTTATAGTTGAAGGTTACCCCTCCTCCATATCTCGCTCTTTACGCTACTTAATGAAAATGTTGACCAATCATTTTTAGGTTAAAGTGTAAAAAGCTATAGGATGTGCAGTGACGACATTTACTGTAACTTATTAATGGGCGTGTAATTATTTAAATAGTTGTTTATTATTATCAGCAGTAACAGCAGGGGCATCGTTCGGGGTGGGGGGTAAGGGGGGTAGCTTACGTGCAATAATGTAGAGCGAAAAATATTATATATCCCATGCCCTTTGAATATCCGGAGATGGACCCTTCTTCCCTCCCCCCATTGAAAATACTAGTGATTTGCCTCTGAACAACAGAATCAGCTTTCTTTTCAGAGGAAATTTTACACGGGATAGGGGGGGGGGGGGGCTTTTCAAGATTAATATGTATTTTTTTTTTCATGTATGGTGAGCCAAATTTGAAGCTGCATTAGTTGAAAAACGTCCAGAAATTAAACAAAACAAACAATTTTGTTACTGAAAGTAAGGAGCAATGGTTTTCGGTTTTGCTAGTTTGGTAGTCCTGGTTTTGCTAGTTTAGGCACTTCCAAATAGGCTAGGACGATGAAATTTGGCAGGCATATCAGGGATCAGACCAGACTAAATTAGAATAGTCCTTTTCCCCGATTCGACTATGAGGGGGGGAGGAGTGGGGACGGTTAATTCAGAAATATTAGAAAAAATTAGGTATTTTTAACTTACGAACGGGTGATCGGATCTTGATGAAATTTAATATTTAAAAGGTTATCGTGTCTCAGAGCTCTTATTTTAAATCTCGACAGAATCTGGTAACATTGGGAGGAGTTGGAGGGGAGACCTAAAATCTTGGAAAACGCTTAGAGTGGAGGGATCAGGATAAATCTTGCTGGGAAAAATAAGCACAAGTCCTAGATACGTGATTGACATAACTGGAATGGATCCGCTCTCTTTGGGAGAGTTGGGGGGGGGGTAATTCTGAAAAATTAGAAAAAAACAGGTATTTTTAACTTACGAAGAAGTTATTGGATCTTAATGAAATTTCATATTTAGAAGAATCTCATAACTAAGATTTCTTTTTTTTTAAGTCCCGACAGGATCCATTGTCGTTTGTGGGAGTTGGACGGGGGAAACCGGAAATACTGAAAAACCCTTAGAGTGGAGAGATCAAGATAAAACTTAGTGGGAAGAATGATCACAAGTCGAATATACGTGACTGATATAACTGAACCGGACCCAATCTCTTTGGGGGAGTTGGGGGATGGTAGTTCGGAAAAATTAGAAAAAATAAGGTATTTATAACTTACGAACAGGTGATCAGATCTTAATGAAATTTAATATTTAGAAGGATCTTGTGCTTTAGAGCTAATGTTTTAAATCCCGACCAGATGCGGTGACATTAGGGAGAGTTCGAGGGGGAAACCGGAAATCTTGGAAAACATGAAAATTAAGGTATGTTTATCTTACGAATTGGTGATCGGATCTTCATGAAACATGATATATAAAAAGATCTTATGTCTCAAATGCTCCCTTCTCAATTCGAATTGGATCTGGGGACATAGGGGGTCGGAGGGAGGAAACAGAAATCTTGGCAACAGGAAATCTTGGAAAACACTTAGAGTGGAGAGATCGGGATGAAACTTGATGGGAAGAAGAAGCAAAAGTTTTAGATACGTAATTGACATAATTGGAACGGATCCACTCTATTTTGGGAGTTGGAGGGGGGGTTCCAGTACTTTGGCGAGTTTCGTGTTTCTGGACGTGCTAGGACAATGAAAATTGGTAGGCGTGTCAGGGACCTGCACAAATTGACTTGATAACAATTGTTTCCCTGATTCAACCATCTGAGGGGCTGGAGGGAGAGTAAAAATTGAAGAAAATGAGGTTTTTGTAACTTACAAATGGGTGATCGGATCTTAATGAACTTTGATATTTAGAAGGACCTCGTGCCACATAGCTCTTATTTCATATCCCGGCCGTATCTGGGGATATTGGGGAAAAGGGAGGAGGAAACAGGAAATCTCGGAAAACGCTTAGAGTGGAGGGATCGGGATGAAAAACTTGGTGGGAAGAATAAGCACATGTCCTAGATGCGTGATTAACATAACCGGATTGAATCCGTTCTCTTTTGGGGAGTTGGGGGTGGGGGTGTTAATTCGAAAAAATTAAAAAAAATTGGGGTATTTTTTACTTAAGAACAATTAACCGAATCTTAATGAAATTTGCTACTTAGAAGAAACTCATGTCTCAGAGCTCTTATTTTAAATTCTGACCAAATCTGATGACAGTGGAGGGAGTTGGAGGGGGAAACCGAAAATCTTGGAAAGCGCTTAGAGTGGAGGAATCGGGATGAAACTTGGTGGGTAGCATAAGAAAATGTCGTAGATACGCGATTGACTTATTCGGATACGGTCTCCTTGGGGGAGTTAGGAGGTCCAGTGCTTTGGCGAGTTCGGTGCTTCTGGACTTGCTAGGACGACGAAAATTAGTAGGTATGTCAGGGACCTGCGAAAATTGACTTGATAAAGTCATTTTCCCCGATTCGACCATCTGGGGGGGGGCTGAAGGGAGAGGAAAGATTAGAAAAAATGAAGTATTTTAAACTTACGAGTGAGTGGTCGCATCTTAATGAATTTTGATATTTAGAAGAACCTCGTGTCTCAGAGCTCTTGTTTTCAATTCCGACCGGCATTAAGCCTCTGATTTTCCTTTTAAATCAATCTATTGATTCCTAGAATTTTTCTAGAGCTCATGACATATAAGCTCCTGGCTCTTCCGACCTCGTCGCAAGTGTCATATGAGCTCCTAGCTCTTGTTTTTTGTTTGTTTCCACCAGGAGTAATCGTATCTAACCAGTTATACTATTAGTTTGGGAGAGGGCTCATTTGATTGGGAATAGAAAG